>NC_026004.2:10190395-10405592 GCF_000442705.2 Elaeis guineensis | reverse complement strand
AATAAAAGTATGGCTGTCGTCATAATTTTCCATGAAGAATCTGAGAGAAGCAGCCTACATCCTAGAGATGAAGATCTATAGGGATAGATCTAAGAGGCTACTTGGGCAAAGAGCAAAGAGGAATTTGATTATTAATTGACTCAATTTGATTGAGCAAAAGAACTTTAGAACAAATCTAATTGAAGTAGACTCAGTTCGACACTGATTGGGTTTGATATGATCGAGTCGATTACAAAAAAAATTTGATCCTGATTCGATTAAGGTTTTGACTCAGTTAATTCCTAATTAGGTTAGAAATTTGATGAGATATTTGGATTTCTAATGGGATTAGGTTCATTTTTATCAATGGGTTCAATCCAAATTTGATTTGGATTAGAATTAGAATTGAAAATGAAGAGTCCTTGTCAACCAGGACTCTATCCTTATCTTTTGCTCCACACCTGGATCCATGCCAATTTCTCCATACCTAATTGGATTTGGGTTATGATTTTTGGCATCATAATAGAGGATCCAATACGGATAGGTGAGTATAGCTGATGAGTCATAATATTATCTCTTGCCTAATTCGAATGTAATCCGAATTAGAGATAAGAGGTAAACTAAGAAAAAAAAAATTCGTATATGAAATATTGTTGGTGTCATATTTATTTTTTCTTATTTTTCTTGGAGAATCCTTTGATGTGAGAGAATTAGAATCCTTCTCCACATTCTAATGATTTTTTTGGAATTTTTTGGGATGCCAGCAATGACTCTTGGTGCCCTTCCTTGGAAAACTCTAATTCCTAGTCAATAAAAATGGGTCCTCTCTCTTGGATGTCCCATGATCATTCCCTTGGTGTTTTTTATTTTTAGAGCCTCTTCTCCTCCTCCTCTATTCCTCCTCTTGATCCTCTCTGCTTTGGAGTGTCCAAGGTACTTGAAGAAGGAGGAACATATCAACTGTCAAAGTTGCTTGCAGGCTAGCACATCCAAGTCCCTGATCTGCATCTGTCTTCGCATGGATCTTTCTGTAGAGGCCAGACGACTCCATGTGGCTGCGAATGACTTAAGGAAACCTTCTTCAACTGTTGGACCAGAGGAGATCAAGATCAAATTTATTTAGTAACGATCTCTAACTTGTTTTGATTCCTATTGTAGATCTAATAGTTAGATCTAGAATTTCAGCATCGATGAGATCGATGCGATTTTTATTTTTAGATCTAAAGTACATATTTTTATATCAAATATCATGATGTGGTAGTCTAAGATAGGATCTTATACATATGATTAGGATTAAATTGTTTAATTTATTATTTCTACTGGATAAAATTTTAAAATTTCATGTACTGCACTACCGCATATTTTCTTCATCAATTAAGTCTCATTAATTCAGATCTAATCTGAAATTATTAGCACTTAAATCTAATTTTTTTATAACTCCATGAATTATAGATCAAAAACTATTCATCCCTGAGATTAAATGTTGGAGTTTCATGGTTTCATACATGCAAAATTTTTTAAAAATAAAATTTAAAATATTTAGATTAAATCTAATTTAATCTAAGCATGCATATGATCATATCTTCAAATTATAAATAGGATAATCATTTGTGAGATAAGATTCGAATACAAAAATCAAATAGAAAAAAAAAATAAGAGTATACCTTGGTATAGATTAATCTTCACCGTGAACTGATGATCATAGATGTCTTCTGAAAGTTTCTTATAGCACAAGCATCCGGCCTCTAATGGGTATCCACATGAGACTTGATATTGTAGGAACCAGATCTAGGGTTTCAGGGTTAGATCTTGAAACTTTTTCAAGATCATACAGCGGAAGATTAAAAATAAATAAAATTTATTTTTTTAAAACTAAAAAATCTCTAGATCTAAGATCCTATTACATGATTATTAATAGTATTAAATAAAAAATTAAAATATATATATATACAGTATGAACTAATGTTGATCATATCAACATGCTTCTATACTACATCTAATGTATGTATTAAAAAATAGATCAGATCTATTACCTTGCAGGTTAGACGTTCTAACCTCGCTGATCAGGGCTTGAGGATGATATTGCAAGCCGCACATACATCCGACCTCTAGGAGTCATCCACACGAGCCCACGAATCTCGATCAGAAGTCCTGCTTCAGGAAATCAGCACAGTATGCTAGTACTGCGCTGATCCTTCTTTGATGGTTGATCAGGTGCCTCCTTCTTCTTGATTTGGAATCTTCCAAAGATGAAAGTAAAAGGAGAAGTTTCAGTTCTGAGAGCTCTCAGGAAACTCAAGATGGAGGGAGGAAAGATATGAAAACAAAAACCCTAGAAGAAGACCCTCTTCTTCTTCACGTTTTTCTCTCTAGACACCCAAACTTGCATCTTTTATATCTCCACGACCCAAAGGTATTTCTCTCTAATTTTTGGTTGGCACAAAGGTTCTCAAATCTCTACTTTCTTTAAAATTTCATGAAGAAACTCATCTTATATAGAGAGATATGATAGAGTCCTTGTCTAGGTCAAACACCTAGTCAAGGCTTATCCAAACATGGCAAGTAAGGGACGCCCAACTCTTGAGCACCTCCTTCATATTTTTGTGCATGGATCACCAGAAAAGGGTGCATAATATATACCCTAAAAGCCACAAAAATTCCAAAAAAAAATTGGATAAATTCGGTGCAAAATTGAAAGAGTTTTGGATTTCTAAAACTCTATCTCATAGAATTCGAAATCCAAACTTATTCCTTTTAGATTTGATCCAAACCACCTTCCATGTAAGAAAGAAGAGAGGAGACCTTTTGTGAACGTGGGAGAAATCTGGGAGAGGGCTTTTGTCGCACAAAAGAAGTAGAGATTGGCGTTGAATAAGAGAGAGGGCGTGGAGAAGGCTTATGTGGCGCAAGGTGGAATCCTAGTCTTACTAGGATTCTGTCTTATGACTTGTTTTAATTTGGTTTCCCAAACCAAATCAAATCAAAATTAGATCAACCCAATTAAAATAAGTTTTAACCCAATTAAGAACCTAATTTAATCAAATTAAATTAGATTTAAATCTGATTTAATTTTTTAATCAAATTAGAAATTAGATTGACCCAAGTCCTAGTTGAACTAGGACTAGTTTTTCCTTGCACTTGGCTTATCCAATAAACCAATTGGACTTGATCCAATCAAGTCCAAACCAAATCTAATTAAATCATATTTAATTAAACTTAATCTCAGCCCATTGGTTAATCAAATTAAGCCAATTAGCAATTGAATTGCTAATCGATCCTCCTGCAACACTTGCACTGGGTTAAATGTCAATCGTATTGATCATTTAACCCTAGAATGATTCTTAATCGTTGATCAACCATCCGATCAGGATCATGAACTCTAAATGTGTGACCTCATAGGTCCGAACCTAAGTCGGTAGCATAGGAACAAATTTCTATACCAATCGAAGTGACCATCTAGCAATGGTACCCGACGATCGGATAGATCGAATGTGTAGAACAACATCCTTAGAACCCATGCGGATATAGTTTTCATATAATTCATCCCCTTGACCAAAATGATCATAGGACACCCCAGAGTTTAACTGTCAACTCTGATCAGGTTGTCCAATTGTATTTTAAAATATCAAATCCATCTGATGGATTACCCTGGCCAAGGTTTTGCTAAATTGAAATACAGCGACTCATTCTTCTCCAACTCTTGGAGTGGTCAATCCCATCTCGATCACACTCTGACTTCGCAAGTACTTGACTGTGCCTAGAAGCCTTCCATCTCTGAATTAGAAATTCAATTAGTCCAGTACCAAAGCACAGTGAGTTGCTTGCAAGTCACTGAGGCAATCTCAAGTCTAAGGGACACTTATACCTATATCCCATCAGAGACATTCTCGACAGCAGAATGCTCTGGAGTTGGTCACGTTCAATGATGATGTACCCTTACATCTCACCTGTATGCCATACCAGTGTCTCCACACTCCTTGGTTAAGAGAACAACCAACCCATATGGCCTACAGCGACCTATGCTCGATAGAAGCTGTTGTCCTTATTAACAGCCTATCATTTGGTCGTGAACAGTTTTAAGGACTAATCGATAAATTCCTCTCTTTATCGAATCTAAATAGTCCTAAGGACTTCATCATAACAACGGAGTTCATTAGAAGATGAAAGCTTATGATGAAAATGCCAAATATATTTTATTTATTAACAAATCAATTACAATACTTGGTTGCTCAACCGTCAACAGCTTGACGATTGGCTTTTTGGGACACATTTCCCAACAGATATGATCATAAGCCTTTTGATCTCACCAGAGTACTAACTCTTTTATAGAGATCGCATCTTGATAGTTAAAAATCTTCTTTTTTCTCAAGACACTCTTAAAGAAAAAGAAGTAGGAGGATGTTAATCTCTATGCTAGAGATTATGAGAAGAATACTTTCTTCTCTTTTCTTCCTAAAATTCATACACCAAATTTCTACAATAAAGATGTAGAAATTTTATCTAACTTTTGGACAAAGGGAAGAGGAGACATCTATGTCTAAACATGGACAAAAAGAGAGAGAAGAGATATTCTAACAACCAACTTTTGATTGTTGCAAGAAAGAAGAGATATGGACTACATTACCTCACGCCCACATCTTCATGCCGTCCCTCCTTTTTCTCCCTTGATTTTGCATGCACACACTCCTTTTTAGGCATCAAACCTGATCCCTTCTTTGGTCATACACATCCGACAAGTCCATGGTTTAAATAGGCATAAGAGAGTTTGATTTTGATTAAGAGATAGGAGTCCAAAACACCTAGGACTCTGCTTATTTTGCGCCGCCCATGCCTCTCCTTGTGCACCCAGGTTTCACACGGTGATTAAGGGGATTTCTTTTCTTTCTAACATGTTAAGAAGAGGTGGAGAGGTGGCATCCAAACTGGTTGTGGCGGGACTTAGTTGGCGCATGAAAGGAAGAATTTTAATCCTATGAGACTTTTAGATTAGGTGGCTGTTTTAAATTAAATAAAAACTTCAATCAATCCTAATCTTATTAGGACCAGATTAGATCCAAATAGATAGAGAACCAAATTTGATTTAGAGTCCAAACTATTTAGATTAAATGTCACCTAATTGGAGAAAGAGTCCTAGTCTTTTTGGCCTCTTGCTTGGTGCTTGAGTTAAACTCAATTTAATCCTAATCCAATTAGGATTTGATGCACCCATGAAAATGAGAATTTCTAGTCAAAATAGAAACTCATGCATCCTAGTCTAATTAGGAATTGGGTCAAACCCAAATCTTAATTCAAATAGGAATGATTCTCCCATGCAATTTGGGTTATCTTATAACCCAATCAGGTTTGATCAAATCAAACCCATGTCAAGTCAAATTAAATCTAATTTAATTAGACTTGATGCAAGTCCCATAGCTTAATCAAATTGAGCCACTTAGCAATCCAATTGCTAATTAATCTTTTTTTATCTCACTAACTCTTTAGCGAGTTACATAATGCAATATTTGCATTGAATCAATCATCAATCACATTGATAATCAAATCTTATTACGATTCATAATCATAATTCAACCATGTGATCAATCAAAAGTCATTTTTATGTGTGATCCCATAGGTTCTATTCTGTCTGGTAGTAAGATATATTATGATCTCTATCACAATATCATTGAAACTCTTTTTAATGGGTTGGAACAGTTCCAACTCTATCCATCAAGGATTATCGATCATCAAAATGATGCTCGTGGATCTCACAATCCATCAGTGACACCTAGTAGTATGTAGTGGCAATCCAGCAGAATAAAAGATGATAAACCTTTAGATGCAGTTAACGTATGATACAGCCCCTCTATCGTGAGTTCCAATCGAATGATAGGTCATGGATGAATCATCAAACCTCATCATCGGTTATATGATAGATTCAATCAGCTTGAGTCCATATGTGATTCTATGAAAATTTCTTTCCATCAATCATAATGCTATGATCATAGACTTAAGAACTCAGCCTCTTAAATCTTAGAGGACTACTCACTTCTACTAGGATCGATAGATCTCATCTTGATGCATACCCCACTCCTATAGTGGACCAACTATCACCAACATCCATTATAAAAGCTCATTGAGACCCATGTTGATGTGTCAGTCAAACTCCAGCAGCTCTGCTGTGAGTAGTAGTGCCATCTCAGATTAAAAGACCAGTCATACAACTGCAACATCGAAAAAGTCACAACGAGTGAGCAGACATCCATGTGACTTCTCATGTTTGTCACGCTCAGTGCAAGTTATCCTCTAACAACCACCTGCACTCTCGCTCCAGTATTTCTATATTACAGACTCGAGACTCATCTGTCCAAAGGAAGCGATTCGTGCACTAGTCTATATGGATCAATCACCATCCCCATGATGATCCTATAACCAGGAGCAATTTAGGAATCAACCATTATGATACATGTCTCAAATTCTCAACTCTTTGAGAGTATGTGTCATCATCTTGTTAATCTCTTGAATGATTCATGGACACATAAATATGAATGGTAATATAAATACCCATAAAGTATAAAATCATATCCTAGAGATATAATATGCGTCAGTCAGGATTGACTTCTAGAGCATACATCCAACAATCTTCCACTTGCACTAAAGTCAATCTGCCACGTACCAAGCCCCATCTTCACAAGATAGGCTTTAGTCTTAGGCTAGCTAAGTGACTTATTAGTGGGTCATCCACATCATATGTGGAGTTTGCTCTTTGCACCTCTATGTATTTCTACTTGAGGTAGTTGCATGTTTTACCGCTCTATGCAAAAGAATAGTACCCTACAAGCCAATCGCATGAGGATGCGAAGGAATTTTTTTTTATTTTCTTCCTACTCATTTACATGACATTAGTTATTTTTATTTATGAAGTATTTTATTTTATCTTTTGCTGCATCATACTTTTATGATTATGATAAACCCCATAGATTAGGAAAATGACTTTTGGACCATGATGAGATCATGCCAGTGAGACCTAGAATCTTGATAGCGCTAATCTAAAATATTTTCAATTATTGGATCATCGATTCAGAGATTGATGATTTCAGTAAGACTGGTACATCCTATGTATGCTCAATGGAGAGAGTGGTTGATCTCACAACCACTTGTATGATGACACTAATACAAGAATGTAGGTTCTCATTAGAGAATGAGTTCACTGAACTAATCCACAGAAAGAATATCTGATGGAGCCTTACAGCATGTCAATAGATGGTTCTTCAGTAGGAGTGGTGCATGTGATCTTTTGACCTAAGATCACCATGGTGCCTTGTGTACATGGATCCTTACTTTGGTTTATTCCCTAGCACACCACTTTAAAATGTGTGTGAGATATTCTGGGTATGGTGAAGTATACATGGAGGTTGCGAGTGGTCAATAAGGAATCGATCACTCCTTGTAAGAGGAGAGAACATTCTATGTGATCTCATAGGATGGTGACTCTAAGAGTCTCTGACCAAAGCAGGGATGAACAGTAGAAATGATTTCTACTAATTCATCAATCAAGATATCATCATCGGATGGAGAGACATATGGATAGGAATTTGATTTGATATATTTTCATACCCATGGCCTTTCTGGGATGTTGTGTAATTGAATGATTGAATTGCATGGTAACTCATCATGGAAGGATAATTTTGATATTTCTATCAAATTTTAAATCTTTTAGATAGTTATGACACATTGCTAGACATCAATCTTGACTTGTGAACTCATCAGAATTAAAAAAAAATTAATTCAAAAATTAATTAGGAAGAGTCTTAGTTGATTGAGACTATCGAGCTAACCTAATCATCGGATTAGGGTTACATTGAGAGTCTAAGTCCACTACTGACTAGATTTAAAATCCAATGGGTCACATACAATAAAAATTTGCTCTTGATCTAATCTATTTAAATTTATTATAAATTTAATGGATTAATTAAATTGCTAGCATGTGAATTAATCCAAATTTTCAATTGGTTCAATGCAAAGGTGTTTGTACTAACCTAAACTTGTTGCCTTGATCTAATATGATTGGGTTTGAACCATCTATTTATTAGTTGGTTTTATCTATTTATATGGAAGAGTTTCATGTGAATCCACCACCTCCACATCAAAACCACATGAGAAAAATAAATTGGCATCATTTATTTGGGCGTTATGAAGAGGAGTCTTTCTTCCTTACTCTTAATTTCCTTACAAGGTTCCACACATTTTTTTTAATTCCTCGTACTCTATGATGGTGCTTGGGATATGGGATGTGGAAAAGGAGGAAGAGTCCTTGTCTTGAAAGGAATTTGAATGCCAAATAATTAATGGGATGCCATATATTTGCATTGATATGGAAGAGTCCATAATAACATGAACTCTTGGTATTTCACACGTTCTCCATCTCCCACGCACCATATGATGGTGTATTGATTTTTTCTGACAAAGGAAAAGTCCTTCTATAGATGAAACACCTCCTTTTCTATGCCACACACCTTGGGATTCCACACTAAAATTTATTGGAGGTGTGTAAGAATTAAGGGATGCCAAGAGTTGGCATCCCATGGTGTTCCCCCCTTTTTCCTATTTAAAGGGGGCACTACAATCAGGTTCCATGGGCTATTTTGGGCTGTGGATAGGCATGAGAATGAGAGGATAAAGACAACAAAATATTTGGATAAAGACAAGAAAAAGGGAGAGAAAAATAGAAAAGAAGAGAGGAAGAAATTGGAAAGCATGTGATGCATGTCCAAAAATCAGTTTGTTGAAATGTTGAACATCTGATTTAATTCTTGTGTGGTGAGATCTTTTGAGGAAGGGTTTCTAAAGAGATTCTAGTAGAGGTCTTGAAGGCATACAAAGAGTGGTGCAATCAGTTCTTGCGAAGGATAATCGACAGCGTATTTAGGAAGAAGGCTACAGCACCATGACGAATTGGGAAGGGTCCTGATCAATCCCGTGTGGATCACCATTAGAGGGCTTCTACTTTGGAGTCTCATAGAGATATCAAGATTACCAGTTCATGGTCTTCATGATGGTATATGACTTCTGATCTTCTCCTGATATGTATGATTTTGATATTTGATTGTAATCATCATGGGTTCCTAGGGTTTTTGTGTTTCGATGTTCTTGTTTAATTATTAAACTATATTTTTAATTATTGAATGTATGTTAAAAATTTTAAAATTCATATTTCACTACATCACTGGAATCCAACAGTAATACCAGAGCCACCCTTGATTGATTCAATCAAATTTCATGTTATTTTTGTGATATGGATTAGATCCCGTTCAAACTATGTCAAAATCAGATTATCTGATTGATGTCTAATAGATGTTCTTAATGTATTTTTGTAAATGATAAATGTTATCAATCCATGATCGAACCTTGGATATGAAAAATTTTATGATCTATAGACTTGTGTGACAAGTTTAGATTAGATCCTATGATCTATTTTTCGATGGAATTAAAATCCAGTGCATGTGATGCGCGGAGCCTTGGAATGCTACATATAGATATAGATTGCCAAGACTTTAGGTTCTTATATTTGATGCATCTACTTTAGATCCAAAGGCCGACCACCATGTTATCGGGTACTTATCATTGTGGGTCGATCATTTTGGTTGTTGCTCGAGGAATGTGTGTTGCCGAAAAAAAAAATTTGGTCATGGAGAGGTAGCATCAGACATGGATTAAGATTTTTTGTCGATAGATTGGTTTAACTATAATTCATTATTCTAATGTGATTAGAATTAATGATTATAGATTGAATCAAATTCATAGTTCTATTTGAATTAGAATCATATTTAAATTTAGGTTAATCAAAATTATCCATTGACCTTGTCACGACCCAAATCTGGGACATAACACGGCCATGCTACCAAGGGATGGACCACGATAACACGAAGCCAAAATTCATCTTCTTAAATATAATAACAGGTGTATCATAAATAAATATAATAATAAAGTTCAATTCAAATATTTAATTAAACCAAAACTGGTTCAGAGCATCTAAATCCAAAGATGAAATAATCCAAGTCTTAAAATTCATAATGACTACAATCCATAACATAAACTGAATTCCTAGTGCAAAAATTTTCAAGCTTGCTTTGCTGATCCCCAAGCCTGGATTCCCTTTCCATCAGTCCTAGCCTTATTTCTCTGTACATGAAAAAGAAAAAAAAAGAATATGAGCTACACCAGCAGTAAGTAGACTTCCGCTTCCTTACGGATCAAGCATAAGTTTTCTATGATAATGCATCATTTAGCAAATAATAATTATTATAAAAATAAATATTTCATAGAGCATATAATAAAAAAGTTATAAGCTCATCATGCATGCATAAATCATGTATATTTCACAATTATGAATCTAAATCATTTTCATCATGTATTCATGTCATGTTTCAAAACATTGCTCACAGACATTCTGCTAAGTCACTATTATACCCGTGACAGGGCCATGTTTCTTAATCGACAGAGTTCTTAATTCATGTGCCAACTTTATACCCCTGGCAGGGCATTTTCGTGTGGATGCTAGCTCCGGATGTCGACCTTCCCGAAGGATTCATTCATAGCTATCTGAGAGCCTTTGAAATCATTTTATCTTTTTCTTAAAACATACATATACATAAATGAAAAACAATGAAATTCATGCTTCATAATCATGCTATTTTTATAAGACATATTCATGAAATCAATGCACATAATAAAACATGCTTTTTCATATCACATATGCCGATCCTTTTTTATAAAAAATTATGATTTTATCAATAGCAATTCTTTACATAAAAGCATGATCATTTAAAAATAAATAAGGAGCATAAAATCCACTTACCTCGATCGTCCTGGACCTTTTAATCTTCCTTAAAAGAATCGGACAGTCCTATTTAAAATATTAAATCATCAATAAATTTTATTTCATATATTTAATAAAATTACATAATATAAAGAAATGACCGATTTGATGATCAGTCCAATAAATCTCTCCCTTCGGCTTAAACCGATTTAAGGTCATAGGTCCCTAGGAGTGGAGAAGATAGCCTAATAGAGGATTCATAGGACTTCTTGGAGAGAGAATTTTTTTTTAGAGAGAGAAAGTAGAGAGAGAACAAATCCAATTCTAGAGAGAGAAAGATTTAGAGAGGGATGAGAGAAACTTCCTTTATGTGTATTATTATTATTTTTTATTATTATTATATATATATATTTTTTTTCTTTTCTTCTTTTCTTTTTTTTTATTATATTATTATTATTATTATTATTATATGATTATATATTTTCTTTCTTTTCTTTTTCTTCTTCTTTTTTTTTTTCTTTCTTTTTTTTTTTTCCTTTTCCTTTTCTTTTTCTTTTCTTTTCTTTTCTTCTCTTTTCTTTTCTTTTTCTTTTTCCCCGTGGCCTTCTTTGGCCGGAACAGGGGACCTAGAGGTCCCCGTTCCTTATATCGGCCGTTCACGGCCACACCTTGCCCGACGGTGGCCGGCGGCAAGGACAACCTTCCCCGAATTCGGAGGGCCATAGCCGGCGGTCGTGGTAACCGTCGGTGCCGGAAAATCAGAGAAAAGAACCGACGAGAATAGGGGTTTCTTTTCCAACAAAATCCGACGACACCCGTCGCCGGCAATCGTGCCCACAGGCACGGGAAAGAAGGGAGAGAAGAGAGGAAGAGGAAGGAGGTCTTACCACAACCTCCGATGACCCCCACCGGCATGAAATCGCGGCGAGCACAGGTCGAGGGCCGCGGCTTCAATCGAAAAAATCGGAGAAAAACTCTGGCGATCGTCGGTGGCTGATGGATCTACTCTTAGAGGAGAGGAGGGGGTTCTTATAGAGCTCGTCTTAGGGTCTTTTAATGGCCCTAGGACTCCGATTCTTGATCAGAATCGAGGAAGAGGAAGACTCCGATCGGGAGTCTTCCTCCCTGTTTCTGTTTTTTTTTTTTTTACTGGCTTAGTGGGCCGGGTTATCACATTCTATCCCCCTTAAAAAAAAATTTATCCTCGAAATTTAACATACCTTCATTTACAAATAAGTGTGGATATCTCATCTTCATATCGTCTCAAGCTCCCAAGTGGCCTCTCTCTCTTCATGATTACTCCAATGAATCTTTACGTACGGAATGATACGCCGTCTTAGAACTTGCTTCTTTCGATCAATAATTCGAAGAGAAAATTCTTCATAGGTTAGATCTTTATGAACTTGCAATGGCTTATACTTTATCACACTGTTTGGATCAGGTATAAACTTTCTCAGTAGTGAAACATGAAAGATATTGTGCACTTTGGATAAATCTGGTGCAAGCTAGTTCGTAAGCAACATCTCCTACTCGATTTAATATTTCAAAAGATTCAATATATCGTGGACTCAGCTTGCCATGTCTCCCAAATCTCATGACACCCTTAGTAGGTGATACTTTTAGAAAAACATGATTACCTACCTGAAATTCTAATTCTCTTCTTTTTCTATCTGTCCAACTCTTCTGTCTATCCTGTGCTGCCTTGAGTCTTCTCTTGATTAGATAAATTTTATCTTAGCATCTTGAACTAACTCAGGACCTATTGATTTCTTTTCACCTACTTCATCCCAATACAGAGGGGATCTACATTTTCTTCCATATAGGGCTTCATAGGGTGCCATCCGGATACTAGAATGAAAACTGTTGTTATATGCAAATTCAATCAATGTCACATGATTATCCCAATGTCCTCCGAAGTCAAAAGCACAAGCTCTTAACATATCCTCAAGAGTTTGAATTGTCCTTTCAGATTGGCCATCGGTCTGGGGATGGAATGCAGTACTAAGCCTCAATTCTGTTCCCAAAGCATCTTGAAAACTTTTTCAAAATCTAGATACAAATCGTGGATCTCGATCAGATATAATACTTATTGGAACACCGTGCAGGCGTACAATTCCATCAATATACATCTGGGCTAACTTATCAAGTGGAGTGCCAACTCGAAAAGATAGAAAGTGAGCTGATTTAGTAAGCCAATCAACAATCACCCACACTGCATCATTTTTGTTTGTTGTCCTTGGAAGTCCAGTAACGAAATCCATCGTGATATGCTCCCATTTCCATTCTAGTATCTCTAATGGTCTTAGCAGACCAGCAGGTCTTTGATGTTTAGCTTTCACTTGTTGGCATACCAAGCATTGAGATACAAATCGAGCTATCTCCTGCTTCATTCCATTCCACCAGAAGAGTTATTTTAAATCTCTATACATCTTTGTACTATCGGGATGAAAGGAGAAACGGGATTTATGGGCTTCTTCCAATTTTTTTTTTTAGTTCAGGATCTCCTGGTATACATAATCTGTTTCCAAAATAAAGAGTTTCATCTGTATGTAGCCTAAACTCAGTTCGTAATCCTTTCTCCATGTCTTTTTTAAACTGACATAAATGAATATCACTTTGTTGGGCCGCTTTTATCTGTTCGATCAATACTGGTTGTACCATTAAATTTGCTAACACATTCTTAACATCAGTACAAGTCACTTCAATTTGTAAATCTTCAAGATCCCTCAGAATTTGTTGCTAAAAGGATAGCAGAGTCATCACATTTGCTGAAGACTTCCTACTAAGTGCATCTGCCACCACATTAGCTTTTCCAGGATGACATTTAATATTTAGATCATAATCTTTTAATAGTTCAAGCCATCTTCTTTGCCTCATGTTCAGCTCTTTTTGAGTAAATAAGTATTTCAAGCTTTTATGATCAGTAAAGATTTCACATGATTCTTCATATAAATAGTATCGCCAAATCTTTAAAGCAAAAATAATAGCTGCTAACTCTAAATCATGGGTCGGATAATTCTGCTCATAGGCTTTTAGTTGTCGAGAAGCATAAGCTATGACCTTATCGTTCTGCATCAACACACAACCTAATCCTTTCTTGAAAGCATCACTATAAATAACAAATCCTCCTTTATTAGATGGTAAGGTAAGAACTGGGGCAGATATCAATCGTTGCTTCAGATCTTGAAAACTCTGCTCACATTCACTGCTCCATTCAAATTTTATTCATTTCTGAGTTAAGCGAGTCAGAGGAATTGCAATTTGAGAAAATCCTTTGACGAATCTTCTATAATAACCAGCCAAGCCTAAGAAGTTTCTAACTTCCGTCACATTAGTCGGATGAGACCAATTTACCATGGCTTCTATCTTCTTTGGATCGACTGAGATTCCTTCCTTAGATATTACATGGTCGAGAAAGACAACACTATCCAACCAGAATTCACACTTGCTAAGCTTGGTGAAGAGCTTCTCTTTTCTCAAGGTCTGAAACACGATCCTCAAATGTCTTTTATGTTCCTCAATATTTTTAGAATATACTAGGATATCATCAATAAAAACAACAATGAATTGATCCAGATACGGCTTGAAAATCCTGTTCATCATATCCATAAAAGCAGCCGGTGTATTGGTTAGTCCAAAAGGCATTACTAAAAATTCATAATGGCCATACCTGGTTCTAAATGCAGTCTTAGGTACATCTTCATCTCTAATTCTTAGTTGATGATAGCCTGATCGTAAGTCAATTTTGGAGAAAACTTGAGCACCCTGAAGTTGATCAAATAAGTCATCTATTCAAGGAAGAGGATATTTATTCTTTATGGTTATCTTGTTCAACTCTCGATAGTTAATGCATAAATGCATGCTCCCATCTTTCTTTTTCACAAATAACACAGGAGCTCCCCAGGGTGATGTACTTGGTCGGACAAACTTTTTATTCAAAAGTTCTTGCAGTTGATCCTTTAATTCTCGTAATTCTACGGGAGCCATCCGATAAGGAGGTTTTGAAATAGGTCCGGTTCCTGGGGTGATATCAATTTTAATCTCAACCTCACGCTCTGGGGGTAGTCCGAGTAGTTCATGTGGAAAAATATCAGAAAATTTTTTGACAATTGGGATATCATCCAACTTTATCTTTTTCTTCTCGACGTCTATTACATGGGCCAAAAATGCTTTGCATCCTTTCCTTAAAGTTTTTCTTGCGTTCATGATTGAGATAATACCCAAAGATTGTTTGGGTTCCGTATTATGAACTTCGCCTTGAAAGAAGAATTGCGGTTCATCCAAAATTTGAAATACCACTCTTTTTTCAAAACAATCAATATGTGCATGGTATGAAGATAACCAGTTCATCCTAAGAATAATGTCAAAATCATGTATATTTAGCTGAATCAAATCTGCTGCTAATTCTTTTTCTTCTATTTGGATTATGTAATTCTTGAAAATAATGTTAGCAACAACAATATTTTTAAAAGGTGTGCTAACATATAATGGTTCATTTAGTTTTTCAGGCACATAATTCAAAGAAGTAGCAAACTTGAGAGATATAAAAGAGTGTGAAGAGTCAGAATCGAATAACACACGAGCATAAATAGAATTGACTGGGATAATACCTGTCACCACTTGATCATTTGCATTGGCCTCCTGCTGGTTTAAAGTAAACACTCATGCGTTTCTTTTTTATTTTTGATCAACTGGTTTGTTAGGTCTAAAGTCATCTCTTTTCTTATTTGGGCAATCACGAGCTATATGTCCTTTCTCACCACATAAGAAGCATGCTCCTATCCTCTTGAGACAAGATCCATTGTGATTTTTTCCACAATAGGAGTAGGATGTAGATTCTTTCTTCTTATCAGAGTTATTATTTTTAAAATTTTTCTGCTGATCCTTTAGATTTTCTGCTGATCTCGGTCTCTTCTTATCTCCTCTTTCAAGATCTGCTCTTTTCAATTCAGACTCCACTTTCAAAGCTCGCTCCAGTACGTCCTTGTAGTTATTGAAAATATGAGAAGACAGACAGGATCGAATTCCATATCTTAGACCTTGTTTGAATCTGTTAGCTTTACTCCTTTCGAATTCCATAAGCTGGGGGCAGAAATAGCCTAGCTCATTAAATTTGTTAGCATATTCTAACACCGTCATATCATCCTTTTGCTTTAAGGCTAGAAACTCATTTTTTTTTATCAATCTCATTGTCCCCGGAAAGTACTGATCATAAAATATCTCTTTGAATTCTTCCCAAGTGAGCTGATCATCATTGTTTCCATAGGCAGCTTTTATTGCAGTCCACCAAAACTCGGCATTTCCTTTTAACATAGGAACGGCTAATCGGACCTTCACGTTCTCAGGATATTACAGGGCATCAAACATCTTTTCCATCTCTCGAATCCATGTCTCTGCAGCCATAGGATCAGATCCACCCTCAAATAGAGGTGGGTTGAGCCTTCTGAATCTTTCGTAGTATGACTCCATAGATAATGTCGATCGAGGAGTAGTCTGTGCCTGCTGCTGGATAAGCTGAGCCACCACTTGACATACACCAGCAATGTCCGCCTGTGTGGCCGGTGCGTCAGGAGCCCGCTCAACTGGTTGATTGTCAGCTCCTCGCGACGTCAGTCTTGCTCCTCTTGCTCCTCTCGTCCTAGCGGCCATATTTGCTAAGGTCTTGCCCTCCCTATTGCTCATCGTTTTTTATTCAAATGCCAACATTATTACGTTATTTTATAACAGAGTTGTAGTACAGTTAATAATTTAAGTCAGAGTCTAACTATGCGTAACCTAACTACCCCCTGTTAGGTTTTAAGTTCTACCCTTGATTAAACCTATTGCTCTGATACCATAAAATGTCACGTCCCAAATCCAGGACATAACACGGCCATGCTACCAAAGGATGGACCCACGATAACACAAAGCCAAAATTCATTTTCTGAAATATAATAACAGGTGTATCACAAATAAATGTAATAATAAAGTTCAATTCAAATATTTAATTAAACCAAAACTGGTTCAGAGCATCTAAATTCAAAGATGAAATAATCCAAGTCTTAAAATTCATAATGACTACAATTCATAAATATAAACTGAATTTCTAGTGCAAAATTTTCAAGCTTGTTTTGCTGATCCCCAAGCCTGGATTTCTTTTCCATCAGTCCTAGTCTTATTTCTCTGTACATGAAAAAGAAAATAAAAAGAATATGAGCTACACCAGCTCAGTAAGTAGACTTCCGCTTCCTTACCGGATCAAGCATAAGTTTTCTATGATAATGCATCATTTAGCAAATAACAATTATTGTAAAAATAAACATTTCATAGAGCATATAATAAAACAAGTTATAAGCTTATCATGCATGCATAAATCATGTATATTTCATAATTATGAATCGTAAATCATTTTCATCATGTATTCATGTCATGTTTTAAAACATTGCTCACAGATATTCGTGCTAAGGTCACTATTATACCCGTGACAGGACCATGTTTCTTAATCGACAGAGTTCTTCATTCATGTGCCAACTTTATACCCGCTGGCAGGGCCATGTTTCGTGTGGATGCTAGCTCCGGATGTCGACCTTCCCGAAGGGATTCATTCATAGCTATCTGAGAGCCTTTGAAATCATTTTATCTTTTTCTTAAAACATACATATACATAAATAGAAAAATAATGAAATTCATGCTTCATAATTATGCTATTTTTATAAGACATATTCATGAAATCAATGCACATAATAAAATATGCTTTTTCATATCACATATGCCGATCATTGTTTTATGAAAAAATTATGATTTTATCAATAGCAATTCTTTACATAAAAGCATGATCATTTAAAAATAAATAAGGAGCATAAAATCCACTTACCTCGATCGTCTTGGACCTTTTAATCTTCCTTAAAAGAATCGGACAGTCCTATTTAAAATATTAAATCATCAATAAATTTTATTTCATATATTTAATAAAATTACATAATATAAAGAAATGACTGATTTAATGATCAGTCCAATAAATCTCTCTCTTCGGCTCTAAACCGATTTAAGGTCATAGGTCCCTAAGAGTGGAGAAGATAGCCTAATAGGGGATTCATAGGACTTCTTGGAGAGAGAATTTTTTTTTTTAAAGAGAGAGAAAGTAGAGAGAGAACGAATCCAATTCTAGAGAGAGAAAGACTTTAGAGAGGGATGAGAGAAACTTTCTTTTATGTGTATTATTATTTTAATTATTATTATTATATAAATATATATTTTTCTTTTCTTTTCTTTTTCTTCTTTTCTTTTTATTATTATTATTATTATTATTATTATTATTATATGATTATATATTTTTCTTTTCTTTTCTTTTTCTTCTTCTTTTTTTTTTCTTTTTCTTTCCTTTTTTTTTCCTTTTCCTTTTCTTTTTCTTTTTCTTTTCTTTTTTCTTCTCCTTTTCTTTTCTTTTTCTTTTTCCCCACGGCCTTCTTTGGCCGGAACAGGGGACCTAGAGGTCCCCATTCTTTATATCGGCCATTCACGGCCACACCTTGCCCGGCGGTGGCCGGCGGCAAGGGACAACCTCCCTCGAATTCGGGAGGGCCATAGCCGGCGGTCGGTGGTGACCGTTGGTGCTGGAAAATCAGAGAAAAGAACCGACGAGAATATGGGGTTTTCTTTTCCAACAAAATCCGACGACACCCGTCACCGGCAATCGTGCCCACAGGCACGGGAAAGAAGGGAGAGAAGAGAGGGGAGGGCCATAGCCGGCGGTCGGTGGTGACCGTTGGTGCCGGAAAATCAGAGAAAAGAACCGACGAGAACATGGGGTTTTCTTTTCCAACAAAATCCGACGACACCCGTCGCCGGCAATTGTGCCCACAGGCACGGGAAAGAAGGGAGAGAAGAGAGGAAGAGGAAGGAGGTCTTACCACAACCTCCGATGACCCCCACCGGCGTGAAATCGCGGCGAGCACAGATCGAGGGGCCGCGGCTTTAATCGAAAAAATCAGAGAAAAACTCCAGCGATCGTCAGTGGCTGATGGATCTACTCTTAGAGGAGAGGAGGGGGTTCTTATAGAGCTCGTCCTAGGGTCTTTTAATGGCCCTAGGACTCCGATTTTTGATCGGAATTGGGGAAGAGGAAGACTCTGATCGGGAGTCTTCCTTCCTGTTTCTATTTTTTTTTTGTTTACTGGGCTTAGTGGGCCGGGTTATTACAATTTGTATCATGGATCGCATCAAATTCAAGCCATACTCAGCTGTTCTCCTCACTGACACTGCTAAATTTCTGGGAAGGGCAATCTCTACTTTTGTCCTGGACGCAACCTGTAGCTAGGCTATCACATATGAGAGAGAGAGAGATTGTGAAGCAAAAGAAGAGAGGCTATAGACACTGTGGATAAAAATCAGCACGAGCATGGGGACATAATTATCCGAATTAAGGCATATCATTTGAATTTTCAAGTTAATCATGATACAACAAAAACAAATGTTTTTTTTTTTGCTGCACGAACATCAAAGTTAAAGGTCCTCTAATGCAATCCCACTCGGCAAAAGCAGATAGCTTTCTAGGTCTCTTATTTCATATCAAACCTTCAAGAGTGGCAGACACTCCATTATGGAAACTCACCTCATGATCTTTCATGAACTCCTTTTATTCTTTCATGAACCGTAGTAGTCTACTATAAAATTATTTGGAAAGCGGCAATTTAGGAGGAGGTAAAAGTCTTTCTTTGGCTTGTATCAAAAAAGAGGCTCTATAAGTGAGGGGTCCTGAGACAAAAGGGTTGGTCCGTGAGCACAGGTTTTCCAATTTGTGGTGGTATTTTAGAACGGTCTCCTGCTTATTCCTCAGATGCTCCTTCATAAGAGGTATTTAGACCACCCCGAAATCTTGCCTGAACGTAGAGGGTAAAGGGTTGGCCGGCAAACTTTCACACTCTTTGGACTACTTGGAGGCAAAAATGGCATTGTTTTGGCATGTTTGGCAAGAAAGGAACAGAAGAATATTTCTGAAAAAGAAAGGCTCAATCTGCACTATTCTTTGTAAGATTCTTCAGAGCTACCAACTATGGGAGCACCTTGGTTCAAAAAAGATACTTGAAGGTCACTGCAGACTCTGGCATCAATTGAGCCCTTTCCTCCCATCTAGTCAGCCTGCAGAGCACTTCTTAGTCCACTGTGTCCATGAATTGGATTTATCTGGGGCACTGAAATCAGCATTCAATGAATTGGAATTATCTGTGTCAAATCTTACATTCTATTTACAACAGAAATCAGTATTCACTTTCCCTGATCTGGATACATCGCATCTGCAATAAAAACCAAAGTCAGTGAAACTTCTTAGGCAAACCATTGTGGTATACTCTAGAGGCTCCACAATATACATGCCTATATACAATATTGGCACAATCTTTAAATCCAAGCAGCAAATCCCATTCAGATTGGTAAGACTAAGAAATACTCCTTGCAGGGAAGGCATCACAAAACCATGCTGCCACCAATTCTACCACCTTTAGTTGTCCATTTTCTTGAATCACAGTCATTACACACATGACCATGAGGTCAAGGCTTCAGGACCAGCAAAATAGTATAGACAAAGGTTTAAAAGAAAATATCTATTATGTCATATTTTAATAGTGGGAGCTTGAATAACCATTGTTATTCAATATTGCAGCCATTCCACTGAATTTAATAATGTTTTTACACTCAAATCTTGATACAAGCTGCCAAAGAAAATTCAGTAAGCAGTAATTTGGGGAAACAATATTTATTGACAGTTGTTTCCTGCTGTATTGGCAAAGAACAGCCAGTATAACAGTTGCTAATTCCATCCAAGTAACTGCAGCCCATGCAGAACCAGGCAAACAAAGTCTGTTACATCTCTTTGATCAATAACAGTAGCAGGGTCTACCATAGCAGGATTATATCATTGCTTTAAACTTGGTATAAATAGTGCTGAGAGACATGCATGTAAAAATTGCATCTGACCCTAATGATGGACCATCTACATCATTGCAACCTTCCATTCAATACATTAGCTGCCATACAGGCTTTCTCCATCTTTCAAAATTGTACTATATTTTCATTATTTTAAGAGTTTTCCTCTATCAAGTCTCTTTGTTTGGCACTGGTTTTGCATGATATTGCTTGTATGCTGCCTAGGTTGCTCTCTGCCACTCTTTATATGACTGCAAAATCATTACAGACCTGATGCCATCTGATGGTGTTATTGCACATCATCTATATGTGTAAAACCAAAAGCAGAGCCTTTTTTGACCAAGTCCCCAAACCACAATTGACGCTAGGGGCTACTCCCCTCATAAATCGCTCAACCCCCTCACCACCAAGAGTTTTCATTAGACCAAACCAAGGAATTAAGTGGCACAATTCGTCACGATCTATAACCCTCTCATTTGAACAAATTGGACTAACTTTAATGGCTCAGATATGAGATTTATCTCTATTGTATCATTGGACATAACCTTTGCAATTTTTGGGCCCCCGTAATCATCTTATACCTATTATATTTGTTTTTCTTCTTTGAAGCAAAAATTAAAATGAATGTATTAGTAAAAAGAAACTATTGTATTAGCAGAAATGGAAGTAGCTGAAAAGATTTACGAGTGGTAGAAATTTGAGGAGGAGAGATACTCCATCTTCGAGGCTGAGAGTAAGATAAGATTTATAACAATAAGATAACAACAAAGACCAGCTGTGGCTGGACAAGGGCAATTCCTTGAACGATAGCTTGGATGGGATAGCATGGTGTGTATTATGATGGATTGGAATCTTCACTTTCATCTGATTCATCAATATCATTTTGTTTATAAATCAAATTTTATGTCTGATTCAAAATATAATTATATTTTGTGAATAGTTATCAGATAATAAAGTTTTTTGTTCTCTTTCCACTATCATCAGTTATCTATTGTTATAACTGCTATTATAACAGTCATTAGTGTTGCTAGAAGTTCCTAATCAATGGATTGATTAAGCAAATAACAGACATCATCTCCATCACAAATATGGTAAAATAAAGGAATCAGTGGTTTACGGGCTAATGGCAATACGAGGACCAGGGACATTGACACCAACAAGATTCATGTCTAATCTTTTGTGGAATCAAAATTTGAAATGGTCCATATAATATATTACAACATTAGCTTGTAACAAGAACCAAAAGAATTATAGGGTAAGAAGAACCACAATGCATACAATCCAATGAATGATGCTAGTTTTGCCATCCAGAGTTCTCCCAACAGCTGCCAGCATCAATCACCATCCTCGTGATATACTGAACCTCAAGTGAATAAAATATCTCTTATTGCATCTCGCTCATCAGCTGCTGTTCATAGTCTCATGCTCTTGTGAGACGATGAGTACTTACTATGTTAGAGTTGGTGTCGAGTTTTGCTTTAGAGAAGTGATTTCCACAGGTCACCAACCACTGCACAACTTGGATTTTGTATTGTTGCATCCTCTCAGAATTTCTCTCATACCAGTCAAGTTAAACATGAAAGAGAGAGAGAGAGAGAGAGAGAATGCATCACTGTAACATCTTTAGATGCTGCTTCTTTAGAGGGGAAAGACAGAAACATTCACTGGATTTGCAGAAGTATCACATACCGTTCAGAAGACTGTGAAGAGAATCTAAGCACCTTTTTTGTTGTTAAAGAAGATGTTCATGAAGATGAAGAACAGAATTCCAATTTCTTTCTTTTTTTTTTTTTTTTGAAGGAAAAAAACACTGAAGCATGGAAAAAGGAAAACATCAAAACCACATGGTTCTCCCAGATGGATTACTTCCCATTTGGAGGCATTACTTCCAAAAGCTCCACATCCAGTTCAAAGGTAGCCCCTGGCTGCATTATAAGAATGAATAAACATGGTGTTACAGATGGCTAAGTGGTTCATATTGAGCAAGCGAAAATTCGGGATGAGCTTTCCTGCAGACTAAGTGAACACACTCATAATTAAATGCTATAAAAATGAGCACTTGGAGAAACGTCTTGGGCTTGTCCAATTTGAGGCTCAAACTTTGTATATTATAAAATAAAATTCCAAATATCTTTATCCAGAAAAGAAAAACATAATTCCAAATTTTTTATGTGGTTTTACCGGAATTTCATTCATTCCCTTCTTTCCATAGCCAGCCTCTGGAGGAACTATTACTACTCTCTGCAAAATTGAGATGGAACACAGATATTAGAATCTAAATTTAAAAGGAAAGTACTTATGCCAGCATCAGAATATAACTGGTAATTTTTTAAGAAGATCTATAAACAATGGATGCTAGATATTACTGAAATCCACCTTTCCTCCTACTTTCATCCCTTCTGTTACTGAATACATTGCTGGTGGGGGTTTTGGTGCAGCCTGGGCTGAATAAAGGCCATTTGCATTGTCCACAAATTCACGCTTCCTTTCTTTGCCTGGTGGTGACCCAACTGTGAATTCATAAGGCTACTAAAGCACAGAGGAGCTTTGTCAGTACCAGCTTTAAAGTTCAGCTTGAATGAACAGCACAAAATCAGAATAAAGATCTAGAATTTGAGGTTTAAAAAGATAGTGCTTTAAGCAGTATTTCCAACAAATTAAGATTTGACAGTTCAGCACACCAGATAGATCATAGATGTAGATAATCGATTTAATTTATGGTCAAGGTCATCATAATTCATAGATATGGATATAGGTAATAATAGTACACATGGGTCTCCCTCCCTTTGTCACTGAATCAAAAAAGAAAGCCTATTTATTTTTTCCAAGAATTTTTATGAAAGCTCAAAAAATCTCTGACATACAGCACTAGGTGTTGGAACGTGAACATATAAACAGCATAATAAATTATTTCACATGCCAAAACAAATAAGTGGTTATACATGGTATGCTGCTACGAGCTTACTGTAGAAAGAAAGCTTAACGATCAGTGGCCCATCCAAGAAGATTATGTCCCTGTTGCATCAGGCGTTGGTACATCTTTTGCTTAATTATGTTTACTAAGGTACTTGGCAAAACAGTTCTCTTCACCCTGGGCTCCCAAGTTGATGCACTTTAACTAAAAATCTTCTTCTGCTGATGGAGAGTGGTTATTTATTATCAATTTCAACAAGATCTCCTCTTTTTGAGCAATTTATTGGTTGACTTTTATAGGATTTCTTGTACTTTAGATGTGGTGCTATATCTTGTACTTCTGATAGACGCATTTATTTTCTTCATGAGTTTATGTGATTTCTCATCCTTTCATACGAAAAGAAACAAAAAAGAAAAGAAAAAGAAAAACACTTTATCACAGTTCAAAATATGCAAATCCTAATTGGTGCCGCAGATCGACAAAGCTTCAAGAGTAGGATACAACCATCTTTCCAGAGTCAATTCTGATAAGATCACTTTTTTTCCTCATCGAATCAGCAGCAGTAAGCATGACCTCGTTGTTGAACTACTGAAATCCCAGCTATTTGGCTCTTGATTGATATAACAGAAGGTTATCAATATTATTTTACTACTGGCTTCAAATCAATGGCTTAGGGATCTGTGTCAGTTTACTTTTCTTCTACATACAGATTCCATTTGTAGATAACCACGCTATCAGCTTGATATCAATTCTTGGGTTCAGAGAATGGCTTAAGTCTCTGAAAACCCAATGGTCTGCTCATTAATGTTTCAATATTCATACCTTTGGATGATGCCATCTTTGTGTTAAGCCCAGTAGATAACCATATATTCACTCCCTAAATGCAAATATTTCTTGGGATTTTTATTAATTCATCCCAAAAATGATGGTATGAATTTCTTTAGGGAAAAATGGGTTAATGAATAAGACAGATGTGTTAAGGACAAGCTTCTAAGCTAGACTTGCACAGCACACTTGATCAGATAGCCAATATACTTTCTAACTACATAAAACTATCATCTATAAAACTACTGAAAGATTTTTTTTAAATTTTTTTTTGAGACTGAAAATTTATTTAAAATTGCAAAATAAATTTCTTGATTTAACTTAATAAAATCTAAATAAATGTGATGTAGAATCTCTATTAATTGTATCCACTTTCTTCTATCCTAATTTGTTATATATAACAGGGATCCATTATACTGAGGTATGCATCCAAACACTAGCAAAAACGAACCCTGGGGTGGTAATCCACTAGATATTAGTTGATTTGCATTTTATGACATAAAATCTTCTAGAAATGCTATATCCTTGTCATTTCAGGACAAACAAATTCTATAAGAATGAATTTACAGTATACGCTTGAAAGAATTTTTGAAGGAAAGACTTCTGCTACTTATCCAAGTTACATAAATTTATATCAAGGCACATTTGTGAAAATAACCTGTGCAATAATGCGGTTTCCAGCTAAAAGCTTAGATTCACGACTTGACACAGCTGTAATGCCACGATATATGCAATCAAAATGTACCTACAAGAAGATAAGTTAGTGAAATTTCAGTTTCTATATTTTTTTCTCTAGGAGGATTTCTATCAGTGCATCAAGAAAAAAATGCACTTGGTTTCATATCTGACCTGCACTGTTGAACCTTTCTCAGCTTTTGGACCCTTTCCTTCAATAATATCATAATACTTCAATCCATCAGCTGTTTTGAACATTCAGATTTCAGAATCCTTGAAAAACAATAAGAGAAATGGTAGGGCTGCTGTTCAGTGCTTGGAGAGATTTGAGATAAGTTTATCCAGGTGGGCAATAAGTTGTGAGTTACTGGATGTCAAAACTAATAACTCATGGAACATTTATTTTCAGTTTTATTAAGGCTTACATTTAGTTTTACAAACTCTGGTAAGACCAGCATGTCTGGCTACATAGCATGTATTCAAAAGCCAGATTGTAACTCTCCCTAGAACTGCCTGGACCTAATCATATAGCATTCAAATAGAATTTTAACAATGGTCTTTATAATTTTAATTAGAATCTAGATATGTAAGATCCCAAGTCAACATACAAGTTCTTTTACTATAGGAGAGCTTCTGCATCAAGGAGATCAAAAGGTTATACTATTATTTTGAGGATCCGTGCGGACATGTTTAGTCCTACATCGATTATTCACTGAAAAAATCTTGGATACTTATACAAAACCAAAGAACCTAAATAATACCTTGTAACTAGCCTGTTTGAGTGAGATTTTGGGTCATTATTAATGACATCATAGCGAACCCGGCCCATAACTCATGTGAACTAGGGAATATTGTAGCACGAGTCATTGGGCTAACCACGGGCCAGTCGTGGTGTTTATGAGTGGATACATAAACTTGAACCCTTAGTATGGCAAGAACGTCGGGGCTCGAACGACAGAGTATGTGAGGATCCATGCGGACGTATATTTAGTCCCACATCAGTTATTCGCTAGAAAAATCTTGAGTATTTAGACCGATCAAGAAATCCAAATAACACCTTCCAGCTAGTCTTTTTGGGTGACCTCCTAGATTGTTATAGTTATTGCAATGCTTATTCTTGGTGCAGCAAACTTAGCACAGCCCCTGTGGGATTTTCCATTATGCAATTCAAGGAACCTATGCATTCTGTCTAGCATGGTAAACAATGAACTGCAGCTTCAAACACAAACAATTGGCAAAGAGAAGAAAAATGTCCAATGAGAGAATAAATTTAAGCAGAACTATGTGAAGAGACTCCACAGGATTTGCCACAACTTACAATTTTGAAGTGCAAGGTCAAAGAATCTAACCGATCCATTACTAAAGAGTCCATCAAAGTCATCATGGCTGCAACATCAAGAGAATTGGGGCTAAAACCTAAAATTGAAGTGCTGCAGGCTCTGAACATCCCTAGATGATTTATAATGGGAACTCCAAGGAGGTAGCTCCTATGTGTTTTGCGAAGGTTCATTGATTAAACCACATACCAAGAGGAGGTTTCCTATCCCCTAATTCAACCCAGTGTCAATATCTTCTTTCTGTTTCACTTTTAAGGTTTTTCAGATAGGGAAATTCGCTATCCCTCTTACTAAAATAAGCAATTGGATCTTGCTATCTTCGACAGTTTCTGGTTTGTCCATCATTATCTTCACTTCCAAATGTTATTATTTTGGTTGCGTATGACCAACAACATCACCCAGAAAAAGAGGGGGAAAAAAAAAGAAATATAACAGCTCAATTAAAATGCTACAGGAAGAGGACATCCTACTCTGAAAATTCAAATGCCAATAAACAAATTACAAAGAAATTGTAACTAAGTTCCCTGCGCTGAATTCCTTTGACATGCCCCACTCAATTAAACCTAATCACCCAAAACTGATCTAGAGAGCAAAAGGGCCACCTAGCCCAATAATAATATCTTCAACACAAATTAGAGGGCAATGCATAGGCATACAAAAAAGGAAAGGACAATAATTGGATGACAACGCACAAGGCCAATTTTACCAAATGTATTCCTCCACGATCCAACAAATCACCCACAACCAAACAAGTTCAGTAGAAACACACAAAAAGATAACATCAGGTATAGAATCCATTCATGAGATAGAGAAAGGTTAAGATAAGGAGTTATAGAATCCATTCATGGAATAGAGGAAGGTTAAAGGAGACTAACGGCTAGTCATGAACTCCTCGGGAGAGATGGCCTTCCTGCCCCTCCTCTCTCTGGCCTGTGAGGGAAGGCAGAGTGCAGTCAAGTTGAAGGGTAGAACAGAGATAAGTAGAGCATCTCTCCTTGATATGGGCAGTGGAAGAAGATTAGGACTTGGCTGTTGCAATAGCTTCTTGCGTGCTGCTGCTGCTGTTGTCGTTATCTCAATGGGCGGAGAGGAGAGGAGAGTGTCATCAATAAGTGCTTTGGGGAAGCTACGAATCGAAGCCATTGCCGTTGGAATGGTGGGAGTTTGGGGGCTGGAAGCAAGGATATCCAGTCCTCATGAAATTCCAGGAATATCCCACCTATTTGCACCGATGAAATTCCTCAAGTACCCTTCAGGTGGAATTCAGGTTATTTGATCACCAAACATGGATCCACCGTGAAGTATTGCGTCGCACTCAAAGGCCACCATTAAAAAGCAGATGATCATCAAATAAGATTGCCTTACATATTATACGTAATATATCAAATTTGATAGCCATCCATCTTTTAATAATAATTATTAAATACTGTACAATATCTTATAGTGCAGATAATGCACCATAGAGCATCCAGATTTCTGTCAACTGCATTTGACGGTTGGTCTTTAAAGTCAAATAAGATCAACATACTCATGCCACAATTTAACAATTGAAAATATCCCAATCCTATTATGCCTCAATGTATAATATTAATTTTTATATATAATCAAATATCTTCTACTTTGATATTGGATAAATCTACGTACAAGTAATCCTATCTAAAACAGTAAGGATCTTGTTCACCCAACGGTCCAATTAGGGATGTATGACTTTTAATGTTAATTCCAAATCCGACTCTTAAGTCAGATCATCATAATTTTGTAATTGGTTGTTAACGTATGTTTATTAGATACAAGTGAAAAAATAAAAAGATTGAGGTATAGCAAGCTGAGGGCACTATTTTAGATTTTTTTTTCTCTCTTTTTTTATTTAAAAAATAATAAGGTGATATATCATCAAGAATAATATTATAGATGCAAAAAATATTAGTAGCACAATTCTTCAAAGAAAGAGGGGAAATAAATTTTTTTTTCGTAATAAAATAATTTTTTAATTTTTTAGGAAAGGTCCGATAGAGACCAGCCGTTGGTAGATGCATGGGCATGAATCTGAGCCATTTCTGAGAATTTTGCACCAAAAAAAAAAAAAAAAAAAAAAAGCAAATATTCACGCATTCTATCGAAACAGAATCGCGTTGGTACGACGATCTGATGCGCGTCCGCATAAAATCCTTAATCTGTAACGGGATAAGCGTTTCCTGCTTGTGTACGGTTTCTCCGCATAAATTCTATGCTGGCATAAATCCACATAAAATAACGAAACCGTAGTTTACATCAAGGTAGTGCAAAGGTGTACGTAGGTCCGCATATTTTTTTATACAGAAGTACTTCCGTGTAAAAATATATATATGCGGACGTTCGCCTGAATACTGTCTTGGTAAGCAGCGGCTTCCCTAGTCCCTACCCATTGCGGTCGCATAAAATTTCAATGCGTAAGAAAGTCCGCATAAAACGACGGAACGGCAGATTACATACGTAGGTCCGCATATAACTTATATGCATACGTAATTCCGTATAGAGACACATATGCGGACATACTCACTGCAGATCTATACGGGGAATCAAAGGCTTATGCCATGGTAGCGAAAGTAGTTTGCAAGCTCGTTTCTATTCTACGCGTACGTCCAGTAGCTTGCACGTGTGCAGCTGCTCCGCATATCCTAATCATCCGGCGGCCGTGCCGGATCTCCGGCAAACTCCACGTCCCTCGCAGCCATCCTTCTCGCTTGCCACGGATGCAATATTCTCAGCCTCTCTGGCTATGAGAAGAGTGGTAGGCAGCGAAGCACAACATCTATTCGATTGAATGCTGAAGAGAGACATACATGGTCTTTCGGATTTCGCCGGCCTCGCGTTTTATACCAAGTGGCATTCAAAAATGAGGGACGAGGTTGAGACGAAGAACGAGAGGAGAATCATAGTGGCACCAAGACCAAACCCCGTCATTCGAACTTTGCAGCGGTGGCAACTCCCCATCTCAGACGTAGTAAGAAGTCTTTCTGTTTCTTTCTTCCACTTGGGCATTTAAGGACACAAGACTTGTGTTATACTGGAGAGAAGTTTCAGCTATCATGATCTTATTCCATTCAAATAGACATGTCCCAGTATAAATTAATCTATATAAATTCAATATTTAGTTTGTAACATTTATATATTTTTTCTATAAGTATTGATATCTTAATTACTAAACAAGTCATTCTGCCAATCATCCCTAAAGAAGAACAGAGGCAAAGTGATTTCATCAATCATTATCAGAAAACAGTGCAGGCCAAGAACCTAACATCGATGCTTATACCGGTAATGCTGCTAAAGATTTAAGATCAAAGCTCATAAGAAACCAATCCCCAGCTAATGGGTCAGTCCTGTCAACAAAAAAGGTTCCCAGTCAAGGAATGTATGTCAAATATTGATCCTATTTTCTGTAGCCTGCCAGTGGCTGAGCCAGACATTGCAAGGGAAATCAATATCTCAAGGAATGTTGTGGACATACTAATTTTTGTTTCCCCTTAAAGTTTGTAAATTTTAGTAAAAAGGAAAACAGATCAACAAGATCATGGATAACTCCTTGTGATCAGCCACAGATTTGATGTTAGGCCTATCAGCCACAAAAACTATAATCTCCTTGTTGAACAATTCGAGGATATACCAATGTTCCTTGAAGAATCTCTCAAATTCAACTTCAAAATTCTGTAAAATGTATTCTATTACACCAGTCAGGATGTCCAAATAAATATACATTTCTCATAGAAGCATCAAAACCAAGAAAGTATAAAATCGTGATATTACATGCACCATTATGAATCTGTAAGATTTACCAATGAGAACTCATCTTCTTCGCCATTCCGATGCTGTTCATTTGATCCAGTTAGCAGGTCAGTATTATTTACAGTTGAAACCATGGTGGTGGTTGATGACAAGGATGGTGCTTCAGCTTTGGCATCTAACGCATCTGGGTCTGAGTACTGCCTCCTCCCAGAAGTCGTCAGGGAAATGCTCCTCATAGTTTTGTGGGCTGGATTTTGGCTTGCTCTTGGACTTGGAGTTGGGGATCCGGAGGGTGAGTTCGATGAGTTCTTTGGTGGGTTCTTCTTCTTCACTGCCTGGTGGTGCCATTTCTTGAGGGCCTTGGATGTCTGCTCATCAAAAATGGACCTCTTCATTTGGGAACCCATCTGGAGCAAGAAGAAAATATTCCGTGTCAGAATCTAAAGCCTTCATAATTTCTGAAGATGTGCATTTAGCCATGATATTGCTTAACATGCAGACTACTTCATTATCATCAGATTAACCCTTTTAAAGCGATAACTAATATCTTCATGCAATCCAAATGAAGAAGGATAGTAAATTGCCAGTTGCCCCTCGTTAATAACAGAAATGTAAAGATGCATGTATACATATTGACTTCACAATCATTTCATGAATTTAAGTAGGAGAACATATATATTTATTATATAACAGTCAGCCATTCCTGGACCCAAAAAATGATACAAGATAAATGGATAAAAGAATACCTGAGATACAAGTGCATAAAGAGGGAGCGTAACATAGCTGCATACAAATTGAACCCCCATTCTGCACAAAACCCCAAAAAACAATCATAATTCAACTACATGCAGACTCAGCAGGCCATATCTTACCTTGCTGCTGTACATGTCAATATCATGCCTATCATCACAGGAAGCATCTTATAATCATTTGTTTAGCACATCTCAATCCTTCATATGATTTAAATCCTTATTATTTAGACCAAACTCTGACCCTTAGGATGGCTATGGATTTTTATGAATATATCCAACTATCTTAATCTAATTTATAATACTCCATCTCCATTAGTTACTGATGTCACGAACTTGTTTCCAATTCCACTTTACATTGTTCAGCAGGACATTTTTCTAACAGATTTATGCTTTACATTCATCTTCTGCAGAACATGGCACCTTATAGCTTGAAGTTACAAAGTCTGTTTCTATTGAATCTTTCTGCTAAGTTTCAGAGTGCATGCAAGAACCATGCAGTAGTTAATCACTGTATTAACCAATTCTTTTGAGCTAACTAATTTAGTTGCCAGCCTCGCTAAGAAGAAAGCTGAAGTATTTATGGCTCCAAAAGGGAAATTTAAAGTATTACCTTGATCAATCAGAAGCACAAAAGAAATCCATATTTCCAGCCACTATTAGTGGTCATCCTTACATATACATAAGCAATGAGCCCCATCAGTGCATGCCAATGCACACAAACATATGAAAGTATTTACCTATGTAACTACTACATGTGTGCATAATATATATATATTTCTGCACATTACCATTGTTTCCTACTTATTTTTCATCTTATTCTTCTACATGCTTTCAAGAATCTTTGCAAGTTAAGTAGAATATCATTATTCTTCTCCCTTTCAGTTTTTTCTTTCCCCTTCTCCAATTTATATTACCGTTTTGAAATCCTTAAACAAGAGATATAACCAAGTTTAGAAGCCATATATCCTTCTTTTGAAGAAATTTGCAAATAAGAATGTGGTAAGTCAGAAGTGGCACATAAATACTGATATTACCATCAAATAGAAGAACAAACTTTCTAGCAATTTTTGTGTTCATGTAGGATATCAAGAGTAAGACGTAAAAGGAACTGTGCCCATATAGATAGCAAATCAAGGCAAGACCAAACAAACAATGCCATAGTTTCAAGGAATAATCATCCCTGAGGTAGGTTTATGAAGTTGGAGATAGTCCATATAATGAATCCCACTAAAGCAAAGGTCAATCCAATAAACTTCCCTATGCAGGGAACCAATGCTAGATAGGAAAGAGAATTAGATGAGATTATGCAAATGGCAACCTGCAAAGTGGCTAGGAAAGAATTGACATATGAACAAAGATTTGCTACAAAACATTAGAATTATAAAGCCCTGGTGATGGGACAAAAGAAGTGGTGAGCTATAAGCAATCTGAAATAGATAATACAGCAAGGATGGCCAAGCTGAAGACAGATACATCAAAATTGGGAAGGAGGATCAAGTACGCCCCTATAACATGGAACCTAGAACCAAGAAATGGTCTCAAGCACAAGAATGACAGCATAATGATGGCTTAAGAATGTAATATCAATTTTCAAATTAATCACATCACAGATCAAGATAAAATGTAGAGCCAAAAAAAAATCCAGTGTACATAAAATTGATTAAAATAATTTTGAGTGCATAGAAAAAGGAAATAAACCTAACAACAATCTTTTGTGGTCATGGAAGAAAATATCAAAATATAAGCTAAAATAGAAAATCCTATTTGGGTAAGTTATATAATGTTGAGCTAACAAGAAAGCGAACCTTAGAAACTTTCTAGCTCCTAATCCTAAAGAACAGGAGAACCCACAAGCCTCTTCAAGAAAGTAGGTGACATCTAATGAAATTAGGTGGTTTGGGTTGGATGGGAAACTGAAAATAAGCAATGGCTGAGAACTGAGAAGTGTTTTTAGACACTACTTACTGGTCAGAGAAGAGGAAGGAATAACAACAAATATGATGTTAATCAAAAATTTCAAGCAAACCATGGGCCTTAAGTCACCAGATTCAACAATCCCAACAGCTACATTACATGATGGACAAGGACAAAAAGAAAAGTCCAGAAAAAGCACTTCAATCTTTAATAATTACTTTCCGAAGCTAACACAGAAGGCCCTAGAAGAGTTCTCCTGGGAAAACAGAAATTGAAATAAGCATAAATGCACCAATCTACTAATCTGGGAAGTCTCAAATGTCAAAATAAATTTTCATGACATGAGACTGATATGGTATACCCTAATACAAACTAATGTGTACCTCACCTACATTATGATGGTTGTACTTACACTAACATATCTTTGTCAATTGGAAGTTAACACCTGACTCCTTGATTGATGCCAATACTCATGCCATTAGACCAAGGCATTATTAATATAGATATCTCCCTTTATAATAATGAAGCTGTTTGCAGTGTGGTTTTGAGAAAACAAAAAAGCCAACGGATGATTGTAGAAAATGTCAAAAAAGAGTGACTCTATGAGAACAAACCATGTAAGTATTACCAGCATGAGCCATTATATCATGACATCAAGGCAGCATGAAACAAGAACTTATATCACACAATATTATTCTGATATTTAGGGAACGTAACAAAATTATGTTAATGAGCAGTGCTAAATAGTCATTGAATATTTGTGACAATATTCTTTTCAAGTATTCCATTAAGACAGTACTTAGAACATCCTTTTAAAATTGCTCGACACTCTATTATATAATTCCAAATTATGTCATTTAGGCAAACACCAAATAAATAAAACCTATACATGTTTCTAAAATTATACAATGACAAGTCATTCTGTATTAGCAGTCCCATCTAAAGTAAGCAATTGCTTTAGCCTTCAGGAGAAAAATGGCAACTAAAATAAAGTTTAAGTTCAATTACAGGCAGGGAAAAGAAGGGCATTTTTATCAAACTTACCCAAGACAGACTCTTACAGTGATGATCATATTATTTTCATGGAAGCAGGAATTCAACCCAAACTCATACTGCCAGGGACATATTGAACGTTAGCTTAAAGAAAGATAAGGTAAATATAATAATCACCACATGCAAAATGGAGAAATACTCCAAAAGTGAGGAAGCAAAGCCTTACCCAAATCCAAAGAAAATATATTAATTCGAATGCATTCTGCAAAGATGTAAAAAAGGACACACTTCAAATGCTTTTCAAAGACATTATAAAAAAAAAATTCGAAATGCTTTACAATTCATCTCATAGGCAAAAAAAACTTAGGATGACAGTGTATTCGCTGAAGAAATAGTATCAAAAGTTAAGGCCTGATTTATATGATGGCAAGCGATTAAAATTTGTTTCTTCAATATTTCCTTTAACCTATAGGATATCAGAGTTAAAACATATTTTATTTACAAGGTTTGCACTAGAGTTCAGTAGAGATAATTAACAGTTTACACAGTAGCTTGTAAAGGCAAATAACTATTAAACTCATAATAGACATGTTTGTACTTGCACAAAAGTCCAGTCTTGAGTATGAACATATGTGGATTGCAAAGCCAAAAGTTTGCATATCCACACAGACACCTTTTAACTTGGTATCATACTCATAGGACAAGTTCTTTGCAATCACATGCCACCTCTATAATACTCTTAAGAAATGTTATTCACTCCCTCAACGTTTATGGTATTGGAGTACAGTCCAACATTTGTAAACTTACAATCAAAATAGGAGACTAACCAGAAGATCTTTTCATTTACTAGCAAGTGCCATCACCTTATTACAATGCCATTTCCAACCTTGTTTATGTTCTGCAGATTCGCCACTGGAGATTCTTCATAATCAAGCATATCATAGGTGTTTTATTTGGTTTCTAAGCCTAATCAGAGCACTGGATAAATGTGAAGCTAAGACAATCCAGGGGGACCAAATTTGAAGACCAATCTTTAGAAAGTATTTTAGGTTGATCCAATAACAGAAAACAAAATCCAACAATTTGATATAATAATTAACCACTACTAGTAGGTGGATTAAAAGGCTAAAAATCTGAAAAATGAGATGATGAAAGATACCCTGATTGCTTGATAAAGCAGGAATACATCAGGGCTGACTCAAGAAAAGTGAGATACAGAATAGGAACAACAAACATGGTTAGTGTCTCAACTTGAAGAAGCCTAAGTTAGAAAGTGTACCCAGGATCTGATGGGGAAGTCTGAAGACTAGTAAGATGATGTAGGGTCTAAAGAAACTAAGGAGAATATGAGGGCCTTTTAGGCTAGATCCAGTGGGATAGGCTGGGATTGGAGTGCTTGGTGAAGGGAGGGAATGGGAGAGGAGGAAGGGAGAGCTGGAGGTTAGGCAGCCCGCTCCCCAGGGGATTAAGAAAAAGAAGACCTCTCCAAGACTTTTTTTGTTTTCTTTTGATCCTGCAGGACCCTATTTTCTATCTGTCCTCCCCTGCTCCCTCCCTTCCTTCCCCACACTCTCTCTAGCAGCCAAATCCAGCAAGAAGTTCCGAAACAGGCCCTAAAAGGTAAACTAACAGAGGGAGTCAAGGAATAGGGTGACATGAAGTTGAAGAGGTATACTGAATTGAATTGCAGGTTCAGCTGAAAATATATATCCCAAAAGCAGGTGCCAAAACTAAAAGGGCAGTAGACCTACAAAAGCATTATGAAACCCCAAAAAAATATTAAAAGAATGCAATGAAATATGAATATCAAGGGAGAAATTTAAATTTAATGGGGTAAAGAATCAAAATTAGCTCATAAGTAAGAAGATCATACAATATGTCTATTTATTATTTCTACCGCTAGAAAACAATAGGATTGACTAAAAAGACATCAAAGTCTCCAATCTCCATGTCCAAAAACAAAATCAAACCTTGGCTAATCATTTTCGACATATTTTCACTTTTTGGTTTTCTCCTTTGTCGTAATGTGAATTCCATGAATCTAATGCCTTAAGTAGTGCATTCCTTATCAACTTGATAACATAAACACTTTTGTATTCAAGGTTTTAAATTTCATGGGACAAAGGTGTCCCAATTTCTCAATGGAACAAGATGCCCTGCTATCCTATCCCTTCTCGACTGCAGTCTCGATGGATATCATCCATCTTTCTCTCCTTCTTCTTCCCCTTCTTTTTTCCTTTCTTCCTTCTTTTCTTTCTTTTCCTTTACCTTCCTTTCTTTCTTTTCCTTGTCCTTTCTTTTCTTCTCCCTTCCTTTCTTTTTTCTTCTTTTTTCCTTTCATTTTTTCTTTTCTTCATCTTTTTTTTTCCTTTTCTTCTTTCCTCTTTCTTCTTCTCCCCCTGAGTGGATGGGTTTTGGAGCCCCAAGCCCATCCTGGTCCTGTTTTCTCACAAGAATGGGATAGGACGGCCAAGATGCCCCCCATCCCGTTGGGATGTAAATCCTTGTTTGTATTACGCCATGCTATTGCAAATATTTTCTGCACGGATGCATGAAATCATGAAAAAATCCCAAATTTAGCCTCTCAAGATCCATAAGTAATGAGGAAAAAAATAAAAGGACTTTCAACCACTATATATCCAACAAGTAGTAGTTCAAATTGTTATAAACTAGTAACTTCCAAATGCAGCCATAAATGGAATCTTGAATCCGACTAAACCAACTATGGTATTGATCTAGTGGCAAGGTTTGTCTAACAATCAAACAACAATATATCATCAATTTTTAAAGATGATAAATGAAATTTATCTGGCAAAATACATGAGTTTTAGTTTCTAAGCATTTTTTATACTACTTACATCCTATCTCAACAACTTACTAGAAACAGTAAGTACACACCATGTGGATAAGGTTAGACAAAGTAAAAGCAGATAGAAACTACCTAACCCTTGTTGGGAAGGATAGGGCCTACCATGATAAACCTCACCTATGATGGTATAGAAAGAATTCACCATGATGTCAATAAGCAGCCGATAGATCAATTACAATACAAGGCCATGAAGTTGAATGGCCAGCAGACCAAGGTAACGAATCGATTTTCAAGATATTTCCAAAGTACAAAAGACCGTATTATAGGCTGAAGTAAAAAAAAACAACCAACATAACATGTCTCAATAGACCAAGACCGAAAAGATATGATTATTAGCTTAACAATTGATGCAAAGCAACTATGCTAACGAACACATATTGTGGAAAAATTGTTGGCATCAATTACCAGAACTGCCAGAAGTGGAGGCGAGACATAGGTAGCAACCATCAAAGTGGGCAATTATTATCTTTTAGTATAAATGAGTGGTACTTTGTAAGATGCTTCGACAATCCAAAGCAATGAATTTTATATTGTTTTAGCATATTAGTAGCTTTCTAGCTTAGTAGTAGTGTTGACTTAGATCTCTACTACTATAACCCTGTCTACATTCCATCCCTATCTAGATCCATCTCCCTATAACAATGGTATGGTAGTGGCAAAAGTCAAAGATCAAGGAATCTAGGCTTATGTTTGATGCGGGACAACCCTAAAGAAGAGAGAAAAAGAAAATCAATCCTATTGATCAAGCTCTCTTCTGTTTATCAAAAACAAATCACGTCCAGCTAGGGACTCATTATTCCCAAGACAGACAGTATAGTTGCCTATACTCTGCTCAGGAGGCGTGATTGATTGATACGAGACTAAAACGAGATCAATCTAAATGATACAGACGAATGCCATTCGAGAGATCAGCAAACAACTAACAATAGAGAATTTCATAAACAGATAGCAGAAATTAAACATGCTCACGAGTAAATGCAAAAAAAAATATGAATGGAACGAGAGAAAATAAAACATTAAATCCGTGAGAAAAATCCAAGAAGATGATAAGAATCCGGATCGTGGTAGTTAAGAAACTACTCTGATTATGGCTCTTAATCTTTTAACCAAACAGATCCATCGATAAAGAACTAGGTCTTTACCAACATCGGATTAAAAAAATCAAAGATCAACTGATAAAGAATGAAGGTCCTTGATAGTATATGATCTGTAGAATAAGAAATCACTCCTTCTCTCAGCATGATAGATGAAAATTCTGGAGGAGACAGATCTTCTCTTGGCGGGATAGGCTTGCGTGGGTAGATGGTGGAGTCGAATCAGAGTCGCAGGAACACTGGATCTTAAGTAGAAGGAGTAGGATAGAAAGTGGGCCTCACACCTTCCCCTTGTGGGGTGATTTTGGGTCTCACACCCTCTTCCTCTCGGAGCGATTGACACAAATATTTGTGAAGTTTGTAAAATCATTCATTGTCCTCTTCATGGAAGATACAAAGATTTATATAGGACTCTAAGGGTCCTGTTTCTTTAGGAATCTCTTATCTTTTACAAAGAAGAAATCAGCCCTCCACAAAAGGTAAAGCATTATATGTGATAAAATAATCTACCATGGGAAAGAAATCAGCGTTCAACAAAATAAATAAGTAGCCAAGAACTCTTAAGGAATTCTAGGAAAAAAATGGAACTCCATGTGGGTGCTTGATGCTTGACACAACTTGGCATAAGCACGGCACACGCTGGCATGCATATTTCTTCTCTTGGCATGTGAAGAGTGGTGGCTCTAAAGGTGACGTGGACAAATCCAAGTATGGCCCTATGGATCCAAAGCTAAATGCATTAAAATTTATTGACTGAAAATAAATAACTGAAGTAGAATCAATCTAATGAGGCTTCTTCGATCCAAATCGAATTTAAATCATGTTGCCGATTTTTAATGGCTCTGGTGTCCACACCAATTCTCCTGAGGTGGGAGAAACTCGATCCTGTCGACTGTGGGTCGATTCTGCTCTGGTGACGCTCAAGTAGATCGGGATCAATGCATTGTAGCTCTTCTCGAGTGATCCAGGTATCTTCAGACTCCGGTCGACTTTGCCATCTGATCAGATACCGCTGATAGCCTCGACTCCGGGTGGAGAGGATCTGCTCATCCAAAATTCTCTCAATCTGATTGTGTTTTGCTGAAATTTTGACTGGTGGACACTCAGAGACAGGTTCTCTCTCAGAGGTTGGTTCAGGCTCAAATGGCTCACTAGGTATCCGAGTTGGTTTTTTATAGGCGACAAGATCTGTAATGTTAAAAGTAGAGCTAATCCCAAAATCAGAAGGTAGGTCTACAACATCGCATTTGATCCGATTTTCTTTATGATCTTAAACGGACCTGCTTCTTGGGCATGTAACTTCTTCACGATTCTGGATGGAAACCGTTCAGGCCTCAATCGAACCATCACATAATCTCCCTCTGCAAACTCTTGGACACGTCTATGAGAATCTGCATTTTGTTTATAAACATTATTACTCATACTAATTTTTTTACTGATCTCTTTATACAGACTCTTGACATGCTGTGCAAATGACTCTAAAAAGGCTAATGCCAATGGACCTATTAACAGAGCTATTATATACAAATTCGGCTCGGGGCAGCAAAAGATCCCAGTTACCCATATGTTCCCCAATTAAACAACGCAAAAAATTTTCAAGACTCTTATTAACCACTTCAGTCTGATCGTCGGTTTGCGGATGATAGGCAGAAGAAAACTTTAGTTTTGTGCTTAAAAGGTGCCATAGGATTTTCCAAAAGTAGCTCATAAATCTAACATCCCTATCAGAAATAATGATTTTAGGCAATCTATGTAGTCTAACAATCTCATCAAAGTATATCCTTGCAACTTTCGACGCATCAGACGTTTGGCAACAGGGCAAGAAATGGGTCATTTTTGAAAATCTATCTACAACCACTAGAATAGAATCATGCTTTCTAGCTGTTCTAGGTAATTCCAAAATAAAATTCATACTAACATCTTGCCAAGGACAGTCTGGTATAGGTAAGGGTGTATATAGGCCGGTGTTTTGTTTTCTCTGCTTGGCCACGGCACATGTTCTACATTGGGCAACAATTTGGGCGACATCTCTTTTCAAGCTTGGCCAAAAGAACTGGACCTCTACCAACTCTATAGTTTTATTCCTACCAAAGTATCCAGCTAATCCTCCAGCATGTAATTCTCAAACTAAAAAATCTCTTAAAGATATACAGGGGATACACAGCCTAGTTTCTCTAAATAGGTAACCATCCTGAAGGGTATATTCACTACATTCTCTAGATGGCCCCTTACGTAAAGCGGTAAGTATGTCACCAAAATCTGGACACTCCTCATAATTTTCTTTAACCTTATCAAAACCAACAACTTCTATACTAACGGTGGACAGCAAAGTATGACGACGACTCAGGATATCAGCAGTATGATTCTCTACACCTGCACGGTGTTTCAAAACAAAAGTATAGGCTTGCAAAAACTCGACCCACCTACCGTGTCTATGATTCAATTTTTTTGAAAATTCAGGAATCTAAGGGCCTCATGGTCAGAGTATAAAACAAATTCTTGTGGTAGTAGATAATGCCTCCAATATCTTAAAGCTTGGATTACCGCATAAAGCTCCTTATCGTAGGTAGAATACTTGAGTTTAGAATCATTAAGTTTCTCGCTAAAATATACTACCGGATGACCTTCTTGACTAAGGACACCACCAATCCCAACTCCTGACGCATTGCATGCTACTTCAAAAATCTTAGAAAAATCAAGGAGACGTAAGATTAGGGCATAGGTCATCTTGTCCTTAATATCTAGAAAGGCTCTATTGACTATCCTAGTCCATTCAAATTTTTTCTTTCTAATGCAGTCAGTGATGGGAGCGACTATGGTGCTAAACCCTTTTATGAACCTACGATAAAAGATTGCTAATCCATGAAAACTCCGCACGTCATGCACACTCTTGGGCACCGGCCACTCAACTATTGCTCTAATCTTTTTAGGATCAGCAGATACACCATTGGAGGTAACAACAAAACCTAAAAAGATGATATGGTCTATCATAAAAGCGCACTTCTTAGGATTAGCATACAAGCTTTCTGTTTTAAGAATTTGACACACTCTTTGGAGATGATCTAGATGGTCTTCCCTAGTTCGACTATAGATCAAAATGTTATCAAAATATACAACTACAAATACTCCTATAAATGATCGTAGTACTTGGGTCATCAACCTCATGAAGGTACTAGGGGCATTAGATAATCCAAATGGCATCACCATCCACTCATATAAATCATTTTGTCTTAAAAGCAGTTTTTCACTCATCTCCCGGTCTAATCCTTACTTGATGGTAACCACTCTTAAGATCAATCTTAGAAAAGATAGTGGATCCGGTCATCATATCTAACATGTCATCTAACTTAAGGATGGAGAAGCGGTACTTAATGGTGATCTTGTTAATGGCATGGCTATCTATGCACATCCTCCATGTACCACCCTTCTTTGGAGTCAGTAGTGCAGAAACCGCGCAAGGGCTCAAACTGTCCCTCACAAATTTTTTTTTTATCAGCTCTCTAACTTGTCTTTGTAGCTCGGCATGCTCATTAGGGTTCAACCTATAGTGGGGCAAGTTGGGTAGGGTAGATCCAGGAACTAAATTAATGGCATGTTGAATGTTTCTCATAAGCGGTAAGTAATCTGGAAGATCCTCAGGAAAAACATCATGAAACTCACTAAGAAGGCTAGCTACTTCCTTAGGATAATCCACCTAAGAATTCTCATGAACTTCTCTAGCAACAAGCATCCAAACTGATGATCCTTCGCTCATGGTCGTCTTTAATTCTTTAGCACCTATCAGATGGAGGCTTTTCTTCTTGAGATTTTCTTTTGGTCCATCGCCTATCTTTCTATTAGTAGCCTTAGGTGGGGAAGGATTAATCGTGATCTTCTTACCCTGACGAGTAAAGCTACAGGAGTTGGTTCGGCCATAAATCGTAACATTATTGTCGAATAGTCAAGGCCGACCTAATATGATACTTCCGACTTTCATGGGTAAGACATCGCATCACACATGATCCTGGTAGGAATGAAGCTGGATGGGCACACGGCATCTAAATTTGATGGGAATAGAAGATGAATCAATCCAAGACACACGGTATGGACTGGGATGATCCACAGGAGTTAATCCTAATCGCTTAACCATGTCAGTGGAGATGGCATTGATACAGCTATCGCTATCAATGATCACCTTACAAATTTTATCGTCAAATTTTATGAAGGTATAAAAAATAGAGATCCTATGTCAGTCTTCACTTTCCTTAGTTTGTGCTAGGACATACCTAACGACTCCAAGCCTAAGGTCTGACTCGGATGCGGCATAACTTAGGATATCCTCAGTACTCTCAAATTGCTCGGCTAAATCTGGATCAGCTTCATAAACTTCCTCCTCAATATTTTCTAGAGTTTCTCCTTCTAATTCTTCTACGAATAATGATCGGTTGGGACATTGTGCAGCAAAGTGACCGTAACCATGGCACTTGAAGCAATGGGATCGAGAACTACTTCCTTTTGATAACTCTCCTATAGCTCTTTTTCCTTTATCTTCTTTTCTCCCAATAGGATTTGTAAGTGGATGTCCGTTACTAGGAGTTTGATTAATATTAGGTCTCGATCCAGAAGGGATTACTCGACTGGGTTCAGAACGACGGGGAGTCGAATATCTAAAAAATCTCTAAAAGTTTAAGGCAAGTTGATAAGCTTGTTCCAACATGGTTACCTCTCGCAAAAAGAGCTCACGCTGAATATCCTCTTGTAATCCAGCTCTAAATCTAGATAAGGTAACAACCCTATCTTCGACTACTCCACATCTCATAAGGTATTCATCAAATCTCGTGATATACTCGGTGACTGATCTATTCCCTTGAGTAAGCCTCTGCCATTGATCTAAAAGTCTTTGTTGGTAAGAGGTGGGGAGGTACTTCTCTCTGAGTTTTTCTTTCATCTCATCTCAGGTTTCTATCGGATCTTATCTTCTTTGATTGAGAAGATGCTCAACAATTTTTCAATAAAATCGGGCTTGCCTAACCAATTTCATCCTAGCAAACCCAACTCTCCTTACTTCAGACATTTCATACCATCCAAAATAGTGGTCCATACCTGATTCCCAATCTAGGTATTCTCTCGGATCTAGACAACCATCAAAACTTGGGGCTTCGACCTTCACATTCCTAAGAATATGCTCATCTTGATCGAACTGGTTATAGTGCGGGCGTGCCCCTACAGGTCGATCAAGTTCTAGATTCCTATCTCTTTGTCCTATAGGTAGTCGGAAAGACTTAGGTTCAGGTTGTTTCTACCTAGCTTCTTCTAATACCACTATTCTCTCATCCATAGCTTTCATAAAATTTTTCATGTCATCAAACTTTTCAGTCAGAGCATTAATGATGGCTGCTATATTGGGATCCATATTGGTGTTGGATGGAGAAGTAGGATGTTGGTACCAGGTAGTTGATCTAGTGGTCATGCAACTCTAGAATGCAGAAATAAGGTGTAATAAAAATTAAAATGCTTGAAAGTAAAATACGAAATTTAGAATGCGAAAATTTAACTTGCGAAAATTTAAATTGCTGAATTTAAACTAAAGCCCTAATCAACCGGCTCTAATACCAAATTGATGCGGGACAATCCTAAAGAAGAGAGGAAAAGAAAATCAATCCCATTGATCAAGCTCTCTTCTGTTCATCAACAACAAATCACATCCAGTCAAGGGCTCATTATTTCTAGGACAAACAGTATAGTTGCCTATATTCTGCTCAGGAAGCGTGATTGATTGATACGAGACTAAAGCGAGATCAATCTAAATGATATAGACGAATTTCATTCGAGAGATCAGTAAACAACTAACAATAGAGAATTTTATAAACAGATAGCAGAAATTAAACATGCTCACGAGTAAATGCAAAAAAAAAAATATGAATGGAATGAGAAAAATAAAACATTAAACCCGTGAGAAAAATCCAAGAAGATGATAAGAATCCGGATCGTGGTAGTTAAGAAACTACTCTGATTATGGCTCTTAATCTTTTAACCAAATAGATCCATCGATAAAGAACTAGGTCTTTACCAACATCGGATTAAACAAATCAAAGATCAACTGATAAGGAACGAAGATCCTTGACAACATATGATCTGTAGAATAAGAAATCACTCCTTCTCTCAACAAGATAAATAAAAATTCTGGAGGAGACAGATATTTTCTTAGCGGAATAGGCTTGCGTGAGTAGATGGTGGAGTCGAATCAGAGTCGCAGGAACACTGGATCTTAAGTAGAAGGAGTAGGATAGAAAGTGGGCCTCACACCTTCCCCTTGTGGGGTGATTTTGGGTCTCACACCCTCTTCCTCTCGGAGCGATTGACACAAATATTTGTGAAGTTTGTAAAATCATTCATTGTCCTCTTCATGGAAGATACAAAGATTTATATAGGACTCTAAGGGTCCTGTTTCTTTAGGAATCTCTTATCTTTTACAAAGAAGAAATCAGCCCTCCACAAAAGGTAAAGCATTATATGTGATAAAATAATCTACCATGGGAAAGAAATCAGCTTTCAACAAAATAAATAAGTAGCCAAGAACTCTTAAGGAATTCTAGGAAAAAAATGGAACTCCATGTGGGTGCTTGATGCTTGACACAACTTGGCATAAGCACGGCACACGCTGGCATGCATATTTCTTCTCTTGGCATGTGAAGAGTGGTGGCTCTAAAGGTGACGTAGACAAATCCAAGTATGGCCCTATGGATCCAAAGCTAAATGCATTAAAATTTATTGACTGAAAATAAATAACTGAAGTAGAATCAATCTAATGAGGCTTCTTCGATCCAAATCGAATTTAAATCATGTTGCCGATTTTTGATGGCTCTGATGTCCGCACCAATGTTACTCTTATATCCCCCTTTCAATCGCCATCTTTTTAGCTGCTCTAACATCTTTCTAGCTGCTCCAACACTAATCGCATATCCACACACATGTCTACCCCTTGCCATCTGACTTATGCCAACAAGTTCTCTGGCACGCCCATCCCCTTAGATGGTGTAAGAGAGATTCCATGGCAAACAAATACCATAGATCATGATCAACAGTGTGGATCTTCAATTTGGATGCTCCACTATTTATTTTGGACTTGACAATATACTCTTTCTTCTCTAGAGGAGCAAAGTCTACACTCTCTCTTCATATATATGTATATGTATATATGTATGTAATGTAATGAGTGGACACAAATCTTAGAAAACATAAGAGATGAATAAGGTACCTGAAATAATGTAAAATGAATTAGAAACAGAACAAGCTGAGGATGACCAAACCAAAAATGATGGTCACTAAGTTGCACAAGAGGAATTCCTTGAATCACTGCATGTCTCTCTTGGATTTCAACAGCCATTCTTGTGATGATAGCCTGCAGTTTTGTCCCAACTGCCAATATTATCTGCATAAACAATCAAATGATGAGAAAACCGGATCTATGGAAAATGGGGAAAATCAATTTTACTCACTAATGTTCCTTACAATCAGGGGCATAACAGAAATGATGAACATTGTGTGCCATCCTGTAAGCAAATAAAGTTGTTAATGCAAAAAACTGAAATATATGTGGGTCAATAAAGATGATTAAACACTCAGAATGTAACTCACCCTCGACATTAAAAAGTAAAAAGAGCACAGCAGAACCCCATAAAACATGACTGCTCGGACATAAGAAGAAACAGGTTAATAGCCACGGACCAAGACAGACCTTAGTGCAGATTTATGACCAAGAAATACAAAGAAAGAAGAGTCCAGAGACCCAAAAAAGAGAAGTAAATAGAACCATAAGCATCTTAATTTTGTAACAGCAAAATACAATATATCTGTTGTTGAATGCAGAATGTTGCAACTGCAAAAGAAATCATTGTATTTGCTGCTTGCTTCATAAAATTAAACACGAACTTATGACCTACAGTCCAACATCCATTGCAATTGGATTCAATGTTTTCAGAACATGACGAGTTTTGATGAAAATGAAACTAGCAAATGCTACATAATATGAAATTTGAGACATGACCTCAAGGTTAAAGTTCCATTTGTCACTAACATATTTTACATATTTGTATGAGTATGACCATCTATTCCAATTACATTAGTTTGGACAGATCAGAGTTCACATTGCATCAAGTTATATCATAGTCTTTCACAATTCAGAATCACTGACAAAGACCAATGAATCTCAAAGTGAGATGAAAAAGGTACTTCATGATTGGTTATGGTTAAAAATTTGATTGCAAATGTTGTCTTAATAAAAAAATCTTGATGATGAATTTAACAGAGATGGAAGAGAGTTTTAAAAAATGTGTCCATGGATAAGAGATGGGTTTTAAGGAGAGGATATAATCAACCTATGGACCAGCACAGCACTTGGGCCTCTACCACGGTCAAGTGGGTGGTCCAAGCCCCAGCCAAAGACCAAACCATAGGCAAAGAAGACAAAAAACAGATTCAAGCATATTGTTTCATTTATTCGTTTTATCTTACTAAATGTATTTGAAGTTGATATATCTTAAGCATTCCAGGATTCATCTTTCTATCCTTAAGCTCCTATCCATTAACATTTGGTTGAAGATGCAATTTAAGACCCTGAAGCTATGCATGTGTGACTACAACACCTTCATTTTATTAAATTTTTACTCAACAAACTTTAAGTTCACAGAGTCAATTACAGAACTTTAGACTTCCAGGATGTCTTCAAATATTAAGCTCCCATAATGGATCAGACTTTTTATTTATTAAGTTAGAAAATTGCTAGAAACAGTGAATAGCTCTCATTTCACATTACAAAGAAAAACCATATATCATGTTCTAAATAACAAGGTTTATGGTACAGGTTTCAGTACCTGTACGAGTAACCAACTGATACAGTATTGGTATAGTCTGGTTCTTGGTAACAACACTCAGTATGAGTGGTGTACTATGTATTAGTTCCCTATCACTGAGTTGGAAAGCCTACAATAGACCAGCATTATCTGGTACTAAAAACCATTCTAAACATTATGTCTTCTTTTCACTTAATTTCCTGATAGGTTTTGGTGTGATTAGAGTGATAATAGTTTACCTATGATTAGAGTGACCAACAACATATGAGGTACAAAATTTTAGCAACTTATGCCTGAAATCATTAGCCTATCATCGTAAGATGCATGGCCCATTAATGTGATATCTCCTCTTCAAACCCTCTGTTTTCCTTTTTTTTCAGAAAAATCATTATTTTCTTCTTCCTTCTCTTCCATTAATTCTCTTCAATATTCACTCTAAGCCTTCTTTGCTGACCCCAGAGTAAAGCTTGACGGTTATGGTTATTCTCTATAAATCTTCTATATTTCTCATCTAGCTGTTTCTTTTCTTCATCATTTTGTCATCCTTGGAAACTGAGACGAGCTATGGATAACCCGGTATATGCCCCCTTAAATAGGACCTTGAGGTTCATTTGCAAGTACAGAAGACTGAGGTTCTCAAAGCATAACATGGCAGCAAAATATCATTTCATTCTTGTTGTGTTGGTTTTATCTCTCTTTGCGAAAGCAGACAAGCACAGATCACATATTTCTAGTTTTACCTTTCCAATTGTCTGAATTCACATAGATCTTATTGCGCATGACATGGTGTTGAATGTGCCAGAGTATCAGGATAACAGAGGCTACAGTGAATGAATAGTTTGTTGTCCAAACCTCATCTGCCAGATGACATGTGCCATGTATCTAAAGATTATATGAAGACTAAATGTCTTTTTATGTTTCTCATGCTACAAAGTTGATGTATTTAATTCCCTAACCTCCAAAGAGGCTTACCGTGGTCTTGTAAATCTGCAGATTGTGACCTCTACTCTGTCACAGAAGAAGATTGTTGTATTTGCTGGTAATATTTCCCTTTTGTATGGACTCAGAGATCACTGCATAGCCTATAGGACTTCTATCCCTGATTAAATAGATTGAAATTTGTGGAGATGGGTGCATGGGAGGCAGAGGAAGAAGGATAAGCATCTCAATTCTTCTCTCAAAATGGTGGCTTTATGACTATGATGAGGCTGGAATGATGTTGCAACCTGAGTTGATTTGTGTAAAAATAAGGAGGCATTATTAGCTACAGTATGATGGGACTTTATAAAGGGAAACATTGGATGCCAAAGAAATTGTATGTTCTGGTAATAATATGAAAGAAGTGTTCAAGTAAAATCTGCAAAATACATAAAATACAAGAATAGGGGCAATAATGAGTATTGCTGCACCTAGGGGACTCTTCGAGCGGTTATTAATGTAGCACTCTTGACGTGGTAGTTACGTAAAAACATGAAAAGAGTTCTCCAAAGTTGCAAGAAGTTTCCATGTCAATGATTCTTTTTTTTTTTTCCTTGACATAATTTAACAAGCTAATCATAGTGAGTCAAGATTTGTTGTACTATACCAAACTGTGCAGTACAGGGCACACCATACTATATTGATTCAGTATCAGCATGCAGTAGAGGGCGTACAAACACTTGATATGCCTAACCACCCCCGTACCGACATAGTAATAGGCCAGCACCAGTATGGGGCCCAGTACCAAAACAGCGAACCTTGTAGTGAGTTAACATATGCAAATTTATGAAAATTACAAAGTGCATTCTCATATGTACAATACACTCTTCTCCTTGTATGTCAACTGATGGACTAATTCTAATGAAAGACGGACTCCTAATGATAATGGTCATGGCGAAATAGGTAGAAATTTAATAGGTTGTCGAGGAAGAGATCAAGGTTGTGAAAGTGTTGATGGCCATAGAAGATGACACAAAAAGAGAATCATTCTTACTCTTCAAGTTCTTTTGATGCTGAGACAAGAAACAGGTTGATACAATTATGAAATTATTAGAGCTAACAGTCTAGGAGTACTACTATCAGGTGTTATTTGAATAGCAGAACTAACCCATAGCAGTAAAAGTAGAAATGTAAGTAAAAATGAACAGTTTCTTCCAGCATGGATGAGGTGAATGATTTTTTTTTTTTTAAATCATTCTCTACTTCTTTGGTGTGGTGAAACATGATAGACCTGTCTTACTACATGAATTGACAAGGACTACAAATGATTTCTTCTTGTACCTGATTCCCACAATGACTTTGAAGTCATCCTCCAGTGACCTCTTTATGTACTTTTGAAAATCAAACTTACTGCCAGGAGCTAAATGAACCTAGAAAAATTACATAATCAAAAAAGTTCACAAGAACTTCTCATGAAATATTTACATTTCTCAGTTGAGAAAACTCACGGTGATGAAACCATGGCGCATGGCCAAATAATCAGCCTTACGGACAGATCTGAAAAATTGACGAAAGAAGCTCACCTGCAAAAGATGGACATTACAAGGTGCCACAAACACAGTATCAAGAAAAAGACTCACACTTAACTGCAAACATGAGCTACTGAATCAAATATTATAACATGTGCTTGTTTTTGCTTGTACCATCTAAGCAAAAACACCATGGATTTGAGGTATCTAAACTCAAGCAATTTTGCTAAATCATAAGGAAGAAACTTCAGATGCAAGAATATTTGCACAGAAGACATTTTAGGTCTGAAATGTGGAATCCATGAAGATATTAGAGTTGTGTTATAGTGCAGGTATGCTGATATGTATAAAAATAAAATAGCAATGACCAAAACTAACATAAATGTAGTATAAATACTTTTCTGACAAACTTAAAATAAAAAAGATATCTTACTGTATAAAATAAGATGGGGCTCCTATTCCAGAAACTTGCATGTTGTCTCACAAAAGATATCTCATGAGTTAATCTGAATCTTGAAGGATCTGCGTTGTTTAAACACAATAAACGAAGGCATAGTGAGTAAAAAAATGACAAAAAAAGTAAAGGATGAAATCTCAAAGCCTGGAAAAGAAATAACTACCTTCAAACAAATTATGCTAGTAATTTTGACTGTAGCTAACATGTTAACTGTAAATAGCAAGTTTATTGGTTACAAATTAGTGTACAGTGTGGTAGTAGGATCTTGACTTTGATGAAGAAGTAGAAGAAGGCATAAAAATAAGAAAAAGATGGCTGATGTTCCAAGTCAGTGAACTCTCATTAGTGGTGATCAGCCAAGCTGGGAGTGAATTATACTACATTCTGAATCGAGAATTTGGAGCAATCTTGGCTTGCTAGCAAGAGCTGAGAGACCAGTAATGACTGAAAGAAATTCCATTCAAATGGAAAAATCAAGATTCGAAGTAGCAAATAAAAAATTTCTTACTGCTCTGATATGTCATTGACTAAGATTTCTGGCTAACCAAAGTTTAGCTTAAACTTAGGAAGCACCTCAGCTGGCCCAATAAGATTTCAGGAGTCAGTTTACTATTTAGCATAAAGGGAAGCTACCCTATAGAATATCCAACCAAAGAATGAAGCAAGATGCAATGAAATACCATTGAAGAATTCATAATCTGGGGATAAAGCCTCCTTCTCCCACTCCTTCCACCTGCGGATCTACAGAAAAGAGGTTGTTCATCAAGCAACAGTGTACACTTCCACATTAAATACTTTTAGTCTAGGTGCATATTTGAAGCAACACACATTATCTAGGTGAATGAAACCAACAGCACAAAGTAACAATATACTCAAGTTTCTACAAACCTTTGCTCTTCCCAAGGCCATTGTAATAGCACTACTTAATACATGAAAGACTGCCAAGAAAAATATGAATATGTGTAACTGATGCAGTCCATTTGTTGAAATAAGTGACACCTTTCCCTGTTTATAGAAAGCTCAAAGAAACACAGAGAAGGTAAAAAATCAATAAGTCAATTCACAGTGCATTGAAAAATTCCCAAAGTTTTTGGGCAATATATAACTAACATCAAATTAATATAGAAAAAAAAGGGTGAAGTCTTCAAAATGTTGAAAAAAATTGCATGAAATTTTTCAGCTAGTTATGTACTTAAACAATGAAATTGGGTGAAAAATTGCAGGGAGTTAATCACCAAAAGAAGGCTAGAAAGTTTGGCTCTAGCTCGTGGTCATGATAGCAAATGTCAAGAAAAAATATCATCCACAGCATGCAGCTACAAAAGGATATGCAACTACATGATAAGCAAGATTCGATGGATTTATCTTACCGATTCAGGATTGCCATCTAAAATAAGGAAAAGTTTGGGTCCTGTGATTGGGGGATTCTTTCAAATGTGCCCCACAATCAGCAACTGCGATGACTCATGTAATTGCTAAAGTGGACTCTTATGGTGAAGGATGTTCCTTGGAAATGTCAATTTGTAAACAAGAGCCAGTATAAGGTCTTGAGTTATTCATTGAATGTTACTTGCCCCATGCAGCTAACCTGCTACTTTCTGTTTTTTCTGTAATTGAGTAGTCAGAGATTTTGCATTATGAGTAGGAAATAATATAAACATTATGGCATCCTCCCTTGCTGTCTTTCCTTTTTCATCTCAGCTTTCATTTTTAACCTATCAGTGATGGTGATGCACTGCACTATGGCCTGTGGTAACCTACTGATAAAGTTCATGAGACAGGTGATGAGAAGGCACAATCATTTATTTTTCTAACAAACTGCAGATTAAAATTCTGTTCCATAATTTACTCAGAGTATTCCGAGGCAGACATCAGGATACATTACAAGGTCCTAGCCTGACAATTTTCCATACTTGTCAGAAATTCTGTTGACACCTGTAGATTCAAGTTTATAAAGCATTAATACATATTCTGCTTGCCATTCAAAGGGTCGAAAGAACATAAAAAAGCATAATCATGATAAGCATTGGAGACAAATATTGGCCAAGGCAGCAAAAGACTTTCGAATTTTTCATAAAATATGGGGTGGAAACAGGAATCCCTGCCAAACTTCATAAAGACAGCAATATCTTGTGTTTTGCTATGGAGTTGCATTATGTACATGTTTTCACCAACAAACCCAATTTACTTAGTTCTCAAAATCAGCAAAACCAAAAGTAATTCAAGTTTATGATAAGAGCATGTGCTAATTTACTCACTGGGGGACACCTAGAAACAGAAGACGCCGCACCTAAGAACCTACGCTCTGGATATAAATCCATTATTGCATCCCACAGAAGCCTCCTGTGATGACCACCCTCTGCTAATTCTGCTTCCATTTGATCATCGTCGAGATGGCATGGTAACATGGTATCCGCAGCTTTTTCTGGTATGCAAATCTTGGAAATGTAGTTTTGTCCAAATGTCAGCAGTAAGGAGATGAAACCAAGAATCATCAACTCTGCATTAATTGCCAAAACATGGAGTCACTTAAATTAGCATGATATCCATAGAAACTATAAAGAGTGCATGATACTGTTAGCAAACACACTTCAAAAAGAAGCCACAAAGAAATCAAAGAGGAACAAGCTTTAGTAACCAGTGATGATGATTACAACTCAGAAAACATAATAATATGAGCTACAATAAAAGAAAATTCAAGTTTAACTAGAAAATTCAAATCCATCTAATTAGAAAGATTATATGCTCTTAGCTTTTACCAGCTTTAACTTTTTCTAGAGCTTCAAACAGAGCTTTCTTGCGTCTCTCCCTAAACCACTGCAATTAAAATCCAGGTCAACGGTGAATAAAATTTCCAACTTTGCCAACAAAAAGAAAAAGAATACAGAACAAATAAGTCCCAGCAAATCAAATAGCCTTGATCTTTCCTACCAAGCCAAACAAAAATTGGCATGGTGCTCTACAATACATGCGATTCATGAAGAGATGTAATCATGACTGTGATAGAAGAGAAAGAATTAAGGTCGGTAGAACAAATAATTGAGAGCAATCAATACTTAAAAAGTGAAACTCTTAACACCAAACACTATTTATCCAAAACAAATATGTATAAAGAACCATTATTTAAACCACAAACTAACCAAAAGAAAACATGAAGAACAAAACAGCCCGCAAAAAGCATTAGGACATCAGTTTGTATAGGTTATATATTTCCTTTATTGCTACAGAACAACAGAGAAATTCAACAAAACTGGGTAAACTTTTTTTAGAGAAAGTTGGACAAATCCATCAGAAAACCTGGGAAAAGTTTAAAAGATGAAAGGGAAAAATTTTTTTCATTAACGTCTTTAATCTAGAAAACCTAAAACTCTTATTAGATATCAAAATGAAGAAAACAAGATCAACTTTTATCTGATAAATAACAAATTAGAAAACAAGCCGCATAATATAAGGAAACCACCAAAAAAAAAAAAAATCAAAAGTTAGAACAACGGTCCCTTCCTTCAGGAACCCATGTTAGGAAACGCAAAAAATACAGAACGAATTCAGTTAAAATAGAAACACGTTTCGAACAATTAAAGATCGCACATTTATTGGAACTTTGCACACCAACCCCCACAAAATGCAATAATCCACGTTAAAAAGCCCAAAAGAGATGCCGAACAATTCAAGAAAAAATAGAAGCATGTTTCAAAAAAGTTAAAAAAAATCGGATCTTTGTCTAGAATGCGCAAACCAAACCCCACAAAATTCAAGAACCAGAACCGAACCAACACAGAAGGGAACCGATGCCGTCATCCCAATCCATTCCAGAAACAAATAAAAAGCCGTGAGAAAACAAAAAGGCAAAAGGTGGCGGATTACTTCTCCAATGTGATGGAGGGCCTTCTCCAAAAGAATGGAGATTATAATGATCACGGCGCAGACGGAGGCGACGGCCCACGTCGGCGTCTGGTCGAGCTCTCTCGGAGGCGCTCCTCCTCCCCCTCCCCCTCCTCCCCCAGCCATTACCACTATCTCGTGCCACCACCCAAAAGAAAAGAAGAATAGAGAGAAAAAAAAGAGAGATGAGCGGAAGAAAAGAACGACAAATGGCTCAGGGAGAGCGAAGGTATAAATGTCCAAGCCAGAAATTCTCGGAAAGAAAATTCTTTTTCTTTTCAAAAAAATGAATCCCAGCTCTGAAACGCAACGAAGGAAATTATGCTTATTAATTAGCGTTAGGGGGAGGAGCAGTTTGGAAACACGTAAATAGCGAATAAGATGATGGTGTGAGGGACGTTTAATAAAAGCCCATGACAAGGATGTCTGTCACGAAAATCAAAGTTTGATATCATCCTGGAAGATCGTAAGAGGGTCATGTTCATACACGCAGCACGTTTCTTTACATTTTCTGGTGATAAGTATGACATCTTAGTGCTTGATGTCCATACAAAGAGCATAAATTAGGGCTTGTGGGTGAAAAATATGGTCCCAATTAAATATGATTAGTTGCATGAACGAAATAATCGGATCTCCGGCTTTGCGGCATGCTCGTCAATGAAAACAGTAAAAAGGTAACTCACTAATTTGTCTCTTCAATGACTAGATATTAAAGGTCCAGCAAGAACACGTGACAAAGCTAAGGAAAAGGAAGGAACAATATCAAAAAGATTGGTCCCAAACATTTCATGCAAAGGTGACGCTGCATAAATAAATCTATATACAAGTAGTAGGACAAGTGTGGTACTTAGAATGGGTCGGGAGAGCGTGACACTTCGGCAAATAAGATCTCCTTTCCTGTCTCATAAAAATAGAATTTGGATATCCAAATTTTAGATAGAATAAAAATTTATTGCACCTTATTCCTCCAAATATATGAAAAAGTGACGGTGGACCATCCTGATTTAGCAATTCCAATCAATTTTTTTTATTCCAGATAATTTTGATTTAATAATTTTATGATGGACTATAAAATTACTTACTCTAAAATCTTTAATGAACACCGTCTAGACATAAGAATAATACTACATTAATTATACTGAAATATGAATTGAAATACCATATTTTCAATCAAACATAAATTTAAAATAATAAAAAAATAATAATTATTTTTTAAAAATTTATATTTTTATTTTAAAAATAAAATTTAAATATCTAAATATTAAATGAAGCTAGAGCTCCTTCTTTCGTCACAAAATCACATCATACTGGATTCTTTTTCTCTCACCCACTTGCACCACAGGATAATTAGATATATTTGTCCACTCTACTGTGTGATAGATAACCACACTCGATAAATGGCATGGTGGACTTCTCCCCCGTTTTTTCTTCAAAAAAAAAAAAAAAATATTGCAAGGGACACAACTTTAAATAGGTCATTATTAATCCTTAAAGGTAAACTGGCACTTTTGGAAACTGAGAATGTAGGTCCAAGCTGATTGAGTATATTGACATGGTCTAAAGTTTCAATATTAAGATTTGCAGCCACTTCCATGCTAATTGTAGCCATGCTTAAGTTAGATTAAGATGTATAACACTTAAAGAGCCCTAAACGGAGAGATGCCTACTAAGTGAATTAAAGAATTATCCAATATTCTGACTGTTGTAAGAAATTAATTTTGTCTCAAGAAGTGGCATTTAAGATATCAAATGAGAAAGCAAATTTAATGTGCTAGTTTATGTGTTTTCTTTTTCTGTCATAGATAGTACACAGACGATCTTCAACCTTATAACAACAATACAACCAGCAGGATTGCAGCCATGATTGGCAAGTCTTTATAAAAAATATTATAAAAAATTTCAACTAACATATTTTGTAATTTATCATCATAATATTTTTAACATGGTATATACGACCAAAATACACACAAACACTAACATACAGCTTGATTTAAGCTAGGTAATTTCTATATTTCACTCTAAGGTGCAGCTATATAACATGGTTACTAGAGTTTACGAATAAGCCAGGTCGATATGTAATGTTTATCTTTCAAGGTTGAAAAAAAAATTATTTTATGAATTATTTTTTTCGAACGGTCTTATTTATTTTCTATAAAAGAAATTATCAAACCAAAAATATTATCGTGCTTGATATAGATCATTTTGGTATAATTCTAATTATTTGAAGTAAATTTGATAGATATAATTTGATATGCACATCACACCAACTAAAAATGGAAGTCTTTTTATTTGCTCGTAAAAGAAAAGTTTATTTATTGGATGGAAGTATTATAGCCATCAATACTTTCTCTCGTATAATTATGACTATCTATTGCAGGTATCATCGATCTTCTCGGTAGAACAGCCTCAATCCTGCCCGAGTCCATCTCCAGCAGCAGGGCAGCGTGGCTCATTCCAGCCCAGGATCTAATCTAACATTTAAATCCGCATTCTTTTTGGTAATCTGAGCCCGTATCCTTTGATAAGATTCATAGCCGTTACCCATTAGGGCTAGTGTCCGCCAAAACATCATCCCGTGTTCAAACATGATACGTGGCGAGTGCAGATTATCTTATAAGTATTGTTCGTTATCGAGGACGACAAGGAGCGTCTTCCGTTTGATCCATTCGAAGTAAAGGAGGGATCTCATAACCGCTTCTTCCCCCAATTTTCTCTCCGCTCTTCCTAAATTTTCGAAGAAAGAGTGATCGAAAGAAGGAATCGCCATGGCGGCCATCGGGAATACGCTTGTCTCCATCCGAGATTTCTGCCCCACGTCGCTCTTACTCTTCTCCCCAAATCGCTTCCGATGGATCTCTAATTATGCTCATTCCTGCGATTTGGACGAATTGGTGAGAGCTGAAGCCTCTTTCTAGGTTTTGTTATGTATTTCTGAAAGGAATTTATATTTAGGGTTAGCTTTTTTGTTGGTAAAATATTTAGAGTTAGTTTTGGTAGTTTCCCTTTATCAGCTATACTTGTTCGTGGGATCCGTAGTTATTCATTGGATTTTATTTGAGGCAACTGGTGATCAGTTGATTTTAGGTTTCTGGAATGAATTGGATTTTATTTTCTTCAGCGATTTCTGTTCGGACTTTCTGCAATTTATGCAACATCTGAGGAAGTGGATGGTTGAAGCGTCTGATCTCCTCCCGACGATTTGATTGTATTTTAAATCAGAATCTAGTTTAGATACCTTTTAGTTATTTTTTGCTTGGAATTAGGTCACTCGGTGGGGAGACTGACAGGGTATTGTACAATAGGTGTTAAGGAGCTTATTCTTGCAATACAAGCTTGCTTGTATGTGTGGGGATATGATTGCTATTTGCTGAGGAAGAGAAAAAACGTGTCATGAATTTTCATCAAGTAAATTGGTAAAGATGAATAGCTGTGGAATTATGTAAATACAATGAATATCTGGTCGATGATGCATGTACAGACCAGTGTCCATCTTGAAGGAAACATGAATAGTATGAGTAACTGCCATAGGAGTCAAGAGGTCAGAGGGTGCAAAAGATTTTGTTTCAGTAATCAGAGACAATATTCTGAGCAGTTTGCTGAAGTGAGAAACATTGGTTTATTCTCGAGAAATATATACTTAAATAATGTTGATAAGCCTTATATTACAGTCAGTTTTCTGTATGTATAAGTTATTGCAAGTAATCTAACAGAAAGTAGCCTTTTACTTTGAGTGTTTCTGCATTACATTTGCAGGATGTTTTGGGACAGGAATTAAAGAAATTGTTTGTTCAAAATTATCACATCATAAAACAATTTTTTGAAGTAATTCTATGCTAATCCTTGTCATTCTCTCTATTTTTAAAGGTGGTTGTTTGAGGTCATCAGAGAAGTCTTTTTTTGGTTATGGCCCTACGAACTGTTCAAGCAGCCTACAGGTACTTGCATCACTAGAAGGAAGGATTCTAATTCTTTTTTCAGTTTTTCCTATATATGGTTTTGTTTTATAGTTATATTTTACTTGCTCTCCAAAAGGTACCCCATCATTGGAAACTTCTGCATGTAGTTTGTATGTGGTATATAAGGCAACTTTCGCATGCTGTAATATTTGTCGGTGGTCCGCAATGCAAGGCAGGAAGTTCTGTTATGATTATGCTAATCTATTATTTTGTGGACACCATGGGTCATCCCATCTCCTGATATCCTCACTAGTCAGTACATTTGCTTAGTTTTGATACTTGCAAGTCCCACAAGACATGAACATATAGAGTTCCCCTTCAAGAAGTTGCACCCAATCTAAGATTCTCAAGTAGAATTGGTCTCTACAGTCTTCATGATGTAAGTGATCGCCACAATGTGATTGAATGTAATTCCAATTATACTCACCATAAAAGGAGATCAAAAGTGTAGAGATAATGTCAATACAATTGTTCAGAAAGTTGCAAAAGGTTCTTTCTATTATACTCTCCAATAAACTAACCAACCTATTGATTTGGAGGACAACGTTTTACACTTTGTATGGTATTTTGATATCTAGTATATCCACAGTTGTCAAGGAGAGAAGGTTAATTTAGAAGATCAACATGATGAAATCCTTTTATTTAACTTTGTTACCTGCTTACAGGTTGAATCAGCTTTTCTGGTGAACACCCGATTCTGATGCCTGTCAGTAACCTTACTTGCAGAAAGTGTAAGCAAAGATAAGAATGACTGAGTTGCAGTGGAGGATAGCTGTAATCTTAGTAATAGAGCTGGAAATCTAGGTCAATTTAGCAATGGTGACACTGAATGCTGGCAAAAGCTTGTGACTAAGCAGGAAATTTTGGTAGATTAAACATATCAAGGAAAAATAAACCAAACAAACAATATAATGACAATAAAATGTGCTGCTGATGAATAATCTATATTTTGAAGCTTCAGTTTGTACATCGAGATTTTTCTCACAGTACATGAATACCTTCACCTTTCTAGGTATGTGCATATGTCCATTCTATTGAATTTAGTTGGCCATACAAATTAAAATTTTCTAACATTTGTGTTGATGAGATTTTTTTTTCTTTATCAATTTAAATTTATACATTCTTCTCTTTCTGATACTGCTTTGATATCAGTTTTAGGATGCATTTACTTTAATGGTTCTTCTCAGTCTTTGCAATTACAGGTTAGGATGTTGGAAACATATCATATACTGATTTTAGTTTGAATTCATGATTTTGTGCAATTGAAATAGTGATGGTGGAAGGCCAATTAGTGCTAGTTTCTTCATTGGGGGCTTTGTTTTGGGAGGAATTATAGTTGGAACTCTTGGTTGTGTCCATGCTCCTTAGATACTGAAGTATTATCTTCCATTCACCATATGTTTATACCTTTCTGCATATTATATTTTCATTAGCACTTATATAAATCTGTGTTGATTCCACTCATTAGGTTTGTTTGGGGATGCTGTAACTTTTGATCAAAAATCAGTTTTTAGTAAAAGCTGTATTTTGATATCAAAAGCTGTTTTAGGACAAAGCAGTTTTTTGTTTGGCTGTCAATATTCTAAAACTATTCTGAAGTTGTAGAAATAATCTACTGGATATTTAGTTAACAGATTCAAAAGTTGCTTTTGAATAACAAAATGACCAAAAAGGATAAAAATGATTCTAAAATTATTTGGATATAAAAATTGCTATTCTAAAATGAGTTTCTTATTTTTTGCGAAATTATTTTTGTGTCATTAAATGAGGATGGAGGAAATTATTTTTGTGTCATTAAACGAGGATAGAGATGAGAGGAGATTAATCAAAGAAAGAGTTTGATACACAAGAAAGTTGGTAAAAAATGTAACATGGATGGAGATGAGAGGAGATTGATATGAAGAAAGAAAAAGTCCTGATAAGAAAGTCAAACCAAAAGGGAGAAATGAGAGAAGATTAATAATTATAGAAGTTGAAAAATAAGGGGATGTAGATGGACATGAAAAGAGATTAATCGGAAAGATGGATGAAGATGATATGAGATTAATTTGAAGAAAGAAAGAGTTCTGATAAACAAGAAAGTCGGACAAAAGGATGTGGATCGAGATAAGAAGATATTAATAATCTTGGAAGGGATGTAGATGAAGATGAGAGGAGACTGAAAATCAAAAGAAAAGAAGACATATATGGAGATGAGAGCAGATTAATCAGGGATGTAGATGGAGATGAGATGAGATTAATCTAAAAAAAAAAAGTCCTGATAGACAAGAAAGAGGGACGTACGGGGGGTATTGAGAGGTAACACATAATTTTTCTTGAAAAAACTAACTTTCTGCAAATGCAATATTTAGCTTACGGTGTTGTGTCTATGGGAAGCGGGGAGGAGGTCAGCTTTACATAAACCACATTTTGAGAGATCTTAAACATGAATCAGAATTACTTTTTGGTTGTAGCCAAACACTCAAAATTCTACTTTTAGATCCAAAATCACTTTTTATGATTACGAATGCACTCCCAAACATGCACATTGTCATTTTTAACTATACCACATGCTGCAAGATATACCAATTATTTAACTTCTACCCAGTAGGGGAACTTGTGTCAAGTAGAGGAATGCTAGACAATGCTTATCTTCTATTTTCAATTGATGTGGTAACAATTATTATTTCCATTGCTCAATGAGTTAACTATTAGCTGAATATTAAAGATGGTGTCCTATATAAGACTTCAAAAGTTATACATTTGTGCTCTCTCTCTCTCTCTCTCTCTCTCTCTCACACACACACACACACTCTAAGAGAGAGAGAGAGAAGTGGGGATGAGGTTTAATTTATGTTCTTAAGACTCTATAAATTTTTGGTGCTATCAAATCAGCTATGCTTTGCAATGAGTACCATTGCATGCCTTGAATAGTGCTCTGTTAGAAGTTTGATAGTATGTTGTGGAGAAGCTAGTGATGGGCTTCATGCTTGAAGACATGTTAATGAGCTTCAGTTAATGTTTATGTAACTATCAACTACCACATTGTTCTGATAAATCATGAACATGTCAGATCAGCAAAGTACTGGCTGGGGCTGATAGAAAAGATATCATCAGGAAGTTTCCAAAATTCATATATGACGAGGAATAGGCTTTGGAGGTAATTTGTATTGTCTGGACAGGGAATATTTCATTTTTCGGATGTGTTTACTTGTTTTTATCATTGTTTCTGCTTTTTTGCATCAGGCAATTGTTACGACATGTTTTTCCACTAATCTCTAATACATCTTTTCCTGTACCTTTTTTAAAAAAGACTAGCTTTTTTAAGGCTTTTAGATCATGAATCAAATTCTTTGCAATTCTGTTCCTCTTAGTTTGCTCTTTCTTTCTTGTCTTCTGAATAGAATTATTCGGAACTTGCATCTTTCATAATTGTTTTCACACTAAATATATGACCAGACACTCTATGCATATATTATCTGTTTTATCATCCTCTAGCTGACAGATGATGGGCTTTATCATTCATAAATTTCTAATTAAGGCCAGAATGAGCTTGCTTAATCACTTATGCTACAACTCTCCTTATGCACTTGCACTATTTGTAACTCTTACAGCCATGGCCTCTCCCCCACTATCAACACTTTCATTGTGATTGGCCTGGAATCGCCCTTACCCCTGCACTGCTTATTTCGACTAGTTTAACACTTTATTCTTGTTAGTAGTGCTGCTTCTTGTTTTCAAATACAATATTACTTTTGTCACATGATGTTTTTAAGCATTCTCTTTGCACTTTACTGTGTGGTTCGGTAGCTACTTTAAAAGTTCTATTACTGAGTTTTACTGTCATCTGGACTCCTATTGTCTCTAGTTCATGAGGAGACTTGCTTGTGAAGATATGTTATGAAGCATCATATATCCTCTCTTAATTGGGTTCTTGGTCAGCTGCAAGTTTCTACTGGAGCCTCCTCCAGTCTTTCCCCATTATACTTGATCTGACTAACTCTCAGACCTTATATCTTGGTCATTCCTCTTCTGTAATTTCATTAAGCTAACGATTTCTTCAAAATATTGTACGTCAAGGGACTTCATCCTGAAAATTAGTGGTTGATTTGTTTTACATTCACAAGGAGCGAAAAGCTCACTCCCCTGCTTTGTTGGGGGGCACCATAACACCGTAATCAGAAGTACATTAGTCTTATAGCAGCTGGTTCTTGTCATTGTACTGGGAGATCATTGATTTGTTCATGTAACAAACCAACACAGGTGGTATAAAGGATTGCAGTAATCTCTATTGGGTTGTGTACCATGTTGGCAAGGCTGACATACATATATGAGCGGGGAGCTGCATGCTTGCTGATGTTTCATGGTGATAGTTCTTTGCCTACATGGTTGCCTCATCTGAAGTGGACATCACTATCATCTTAAAGGACAGAATGCATTTAAATGTTCACAAATATTAGTTATACCTGTATATCTTGAACAGTCATATTAAGTAGCATGTTGACAGGGACTAAATCTTCCTATGACTTCCACTGAACACTTGCTATATTTGGATTTTTGTTCTTCTTGGGTCGGTCCACCTCTTTGGCACATTTATAAGTTGTTTTCCAAGGACCCAAATGTGTCGGGAGGCTGGAGCTGGTGCTCTTGATCATCGCTGCTACGAATAATGGTATCAGATATCTTGAAATTGCATAGTATATCCGATTTGTCATGGTAATGGTACTGAAATGTATTTTAGTGATTGTTCCTAGTCATATCTGGAATATTAGTCATCGTGCTGCCAACACTGAATCTCTACTGGACCATGTAAACTTAATATAGGAATTGTTTACTTTTCATTTTGCCTATTATGGACTGACCTAATGAGCCAGGCTTCATTCATTCATTCATTCATTTTGATGCATTTTGTTGCTTATGTATGAGCTTCCCTAACAATGTAGTCTGATTGGTGACCTCAGGAGGCCCAAAAGATACTGGTGGAGAAGATGGAGCAGTTGAACTCAGATATAGATGATGTTCCTTCTCAGCTCCGGCAACATGATGGTTCAAATGGGGCGGCTGTGACATCTGATAAAGTTGAAGCTGCAATTTAAAGTCAACCTGGTAACATGTTAGTTTGCATGCAGTAAGATGTATTTGTCGATATTGCGCAATTTACTTTCAATATTTTGACTTAATAAAACTTGGATCCATAGGACTTACCGTTCTTCAGTATGTTTTAGCAAAAAATGTTCAGGATGCTACTTGACGACCTAGGAATAATATTCATTGATTACATGCAAGTCACAGTGTGGCTATGTCTCTTATGTCCATCACGTTGGGAGATGGAGAACACATTAGGAGCCAAAGACACGAACGGTGTGTCTTACCTCTTCTTGTTCTTTATAGCTAGTCCGCATCCCATTTCCAGTTTCCAACTTCCAGCTTGTATTCAGGAATTTTAAACCATTTCAAGTTCCGTGTCCGAACTTTGTTTCTCATCATGTATATTTCTGTGGAGACAGAGGTTTCCTACAGGCATCTTTGCTCTTTCAACCAATGAAATGTGAGCGTTGACGTCAACCTTAGAAATACAAATACGACGTCAATTTAAATTATGTTAACCATGAGCCTTTGTAGAGATTAGTTCTTTGAAAAACTGTTTTATAAGCCTACTTTGTCCCCTCTTCTTTCTTTCTTTCTTTCTTTCTTTATAGGATTGAGCATTCATATAAAATGAATATGAATATAATCAACAAGATCAAAAAAAAAAAAAAAAAATCTCAAAAAGATTAAAACAAGATGACAGCAACCATTTAAAGAGATCCTTGTGAGTACTTAACAACGAAACTAACAATTCAATCCATAATACTATTCTCCTCTTTCGATAAATATGTCTGATGTCTATGAAAAAAAATTTTTTTTTTCCGTGTTAAAAGTTTTCGTTTTCCTGGAATTCGTGAGGGGTATGCTCCACCGATCAATATCTTTAAAAATGCCCATATTCATTTTTGTGAATTTGACACGACCCATGGCACGGTATCTACTTATAGATAGAGCTTTAGGTGTCACCACGGTGGCAAGGTCATATTTCCGACCTTCTATTACGTCTGCCGAGCGCCGAACCCTACCGCCACGTTCGATGCACCTCGCAGATGATTACTCCAAAGTAAATTCCAAATGGGATGACGTATGTAATATTGGCTAATTCGTTACATCATGGTCGGCATGGTGGACCAGGGTGTAGTCAATATTACGTTATGGCTAAAATAGGTCTCTTGATTTGACCCATCCCAAGATGTTAGGATTGGGACCAGCAATTTGCCAGATAAACCAAAGATCATGATCTTGATCTACGCCCTCCATGATGGGGAAGTGAAACCAACGGTGATGGCTAGCTTATGTTTACTGGTTTTATAGCAATTGCGAAGGCTGTGAAGACTAATAATGTCGATTAATTAAGCAATCGAAATGAGCATCTACAATCTTCAAGCATTCCTTGTAATTAGATGATTTAGAATTCAAGTGATGAAGAAGTCAAGTCAAGATGATTAAAATCCTTAAATTGTTAGCTGACTTTAGAGGTATGCATGATGATTTTTTTTTTTTTTTTTCCTCTTGGTGCGCGTGTTATTAGAAGATTCTAACAAAACATTAAATTAAATACCTACTCGTGTTTTTTACATTTCATCTTGCTTGCGCCGCATCAAAAATTTTTTTATGGTCAGGAAGCGGGTCAATTTTGCTTGCTGCTAAGACTAGAACATTCAATTGATCACAAACGCCACATAATTTATTTTGAGAGATGTCAAGCATGATATCCAACTCCGAGACGTACGTTGATTTTGAAATATAATTTGGTGCATATCTTGAAGCAAATGGAAACGCTTGCACCCAGTAGGAGCTTACCATTCTCACAGACCAGCAGGGTTTGATCCATTGATTCAGATCCTCGGCAGCCACCAGTTGTGATCTAAGTGGCCTCTTAATCATTGGTCCAGATGGCAAGGCAAGGCCTCGTGTAGTCCCACATGGACCACCAGTTGTGGGGTCCACAGGCAGTGAAATGCCCTCATGGATCCCAGGTCAGCCTCCATGTCGGCAGTCCGCTAAAGACTTCCCCACTTGCAGCCTCGGCTAATATTCGTCATGGCTGACATAATTCTGTCACTAATCATCGCTGCATTATTAGTTTATTGCTGTTAAGACTGGATTTAAGGAGGAACGGTCGAGGATGGCCATTTGACGCGGACAAGCAACGGAGAAAGGTTTGCCACGTAACCCGCCCTGTTGGCCGCGTGAAGGAGGTGATCCAAGTTCTTGGCATCGTTCTCGGCCACCATTTCCAGCTCTATTCCCTTCTTAACTTCTTCCCTTTCTAAGTCATTAAAACGGTTCTACTGTACAAAATGAAAACATTCCGTGCCAAAATAGAACTTCTATTTATCACGTGGATGCCTATATTAATAATATCATTAATACTATCTTTATTTTGTATAATAAAAAAATTTATATCTATTCAATTTGACTGCATAATTTATTATCTATTTTATATATATATATATATATATATATATATATATATATATATATATATATATATATTATTTAATATTATTTTATTTATATTATTTATTCTATTACATTTATTTTATATTATATTTCAAAAATAATTGAAAAAAAAAAAAACTACGTTCCATGCATTGTATTGTGTGGTTTTTATGCTAGTTGTTTTTCTATAACTATATCCAATTTATTTTATGAAGTTAATTTTCATCACGGAAGCTACGTTATCAAGAGAATATCAAAACAAACGCGTATAAAACATTCAAAAATTTCTTATGGGCCCGCCGCCACCTTTGGTGGGATGGTACTCAATTACATCACAAATGACGCATGATCCAAAATACGAGTCCTCTTCGGTGGAAGGGAAGCAGTGCCGCCTGAATAACTCGGAGGCTAGGCGAATGGATCCAACATGAAAAGGACATGTGACGTCATGGCATCGCTTTTGGGATATTTGAAAATCCAAGCAACTGTTGGAAAGATTATTTCAACCAACAAGCCAGCAAAAGAAACCTGATTCAATGGTCCTTCTGGTCTATCAAGAGACGCGGAGCATGACAATTCCATACTCTGAATCTACGAACACTGCAGTTTTTTTTTTTTCATGTCTCTCTCCAATTTTGTTGGACGAGGCTTATTTTCTCGCTTTTACATAAAAATTTTTGATATAGCTGCTCGGGGATAATACGACCTTTGAATAGATGCAAATATATTTTTTTTCTATTAAGCTTGATATACTTGATCCAAATTGATGAATATATACATGTCATATATTCATGACACAATATAAGAATCTTATGTGGTAGATCATTGGCCTTTGCATAAAAGATTTTTGCTTGTATATAGGATTGACTCATGCAAAAGCAATTTAATTACAAGTGCATATAAACTTCAGGCATCATTGACGCATCCAAGTAGATTATGAATTGAGATCCATTGGATCCTATGATACATGATATGCTTGACTCAAAAGCGGTAGCTAAAGCATATTGGATGGCAATCCACGATGATCCTCATCATGATCCATGATATATGAAACAAATGTCGAAATATAAACAATGTCGAAATATGCCAGCTCTAATATCTACCGGATCCATTTTATATCTTGGCCTACCTAACAATTACGCATGCGTTAGGGTAGCTGTTGTACATTCTTTAGAAAAGACAAATATTATGGATTCTCATTACGTGTATACCAGTAATCCTCTTATTACATGACAAAAATAGATTAGTGTAACTCATAGAATTTGTTGCCAAATACAAAATTTAATTGATTAGAATCTGATTATATCTTTTGTATAAAAGAAGGATTCACACTAGATCACGTACCGTACAGATCTCAAAGCCTTTCTCCATCATTCATCCATGTGCATGAATCTCAAAGCAAGCAGCGATCCAATGGCCGATTTGTGCCAAGAAAGATGGGTCCTTCTTTCTCCGAAAGAATACACTCTGATCCTATATCTATCTATTTTTCTTTTAAGAGAAAAATTAAAGCACATTAAAGAAGTTTTCTATTTATCTTTTCCAGCTATAGTAAAAGTTTGACTCGATCTCTTATCTACCTTCTGGCTGGCGAGTCTGTTGACTCGTAGGAAAAAAAAGAAAAAAAAAAAAAAAAAAAAGAAAGGCCGGCAGGCTGCTTGTGTCTGGAACCGGTGACGCTGAGATTTCTCCTGGAAGTACGCTATAAAAAGCCGCGTATTCCTCCCGAACATTTCCGTCCTCGCGCGCGCTTCTCCACCTTTATCTCCATTCTATTTCTCCTTCTCTCTCGCCGAATCCTTCTCTTTTCCTCCTCCGCGTTTTCTTCAATATATATCTCCGTCGGCCGACGTACCAGTTTCCAGGTCAGTCTCTCTCTGCCTTTCTCTCTTTCCGGTGTTCGGTTTCCTTGGAGTTGTCCAAAGCTCATGCTACCACTTCATGGATCCAGATTTTCTTTCTTTTTTTTTTTTTTTGTTTTTTGAGAAAAAACGTTTGCTGTTTTGAGAAAAAAGATTTCTTCTTCGTTTCCATGTTCCTCAATCGTATTAAATTGCATTAAATTGCGGTTGGAAAAGATATGAACATGATTTCTATTTTTATAAAGTTTTCATTTAAAGAACGCGGTTTCATTTAAAGAACGCATCGATTACCCTCTCTTATAACCTCATGAATCTCTATCTCTTCCCCAAGTTTTTTTTTTTTTTTTTTTTTGTTGGTTGTAATTTTCTCCCTTTTAGAATATAGTTGATCATGTGCTTATCTTTTCTTTTTTTATACCATATCACAAGATTATGCTTGAAATGGCCTCTTTCTCCACATATGTAGGCAAAAGCTGCCTGTAAGCAAAAATGGCTTATAGAAGTGAGAGCAAACAAGTAGGCCATTTTCTTTGGTGACCCACATGGGCCCCATCAAACAAATGTGGGGCATGCATATATATATATATATATATATATATATATATATATATATATATATATATATATATATATATATATATATATATATATATATATATATAAATATAATTTGGCAGTCAAGGACACCATTATTGCGCTTGCTGGTATTGCTTGGTGACTTTTGCACAAAAAGTTGGGAAATGATTGTACTAGTTGTCTCAAAGCCTACAGGAGACGCTTTTTCTTGAACCTTGATTGCTAGATTTTTTTTTTGGTAAAGAATCTTGATTGCTAGATAGGTGGAAGAACCTTACCCAAGAAACGACTCTCACCCCATATTGTAATCAAGTCAATACTCTAAAAGGAACCTAGCTAAAGTAATTAACTTAACGATTCAACTTTACCAGGACTATAGTTTGTCATTATGTAGACCAGGGATAAGAATAACATTCAATATCTATATCGGTGTTCGGTCTCAAATTGTTGCACCAAAATCAGAAGTTCTATAAAACCTTTGCCAACAAATTATATGCAAGTAAATCAGAGATCATCTTATTTTAAACTATGTATTATTGAAAAGATATATGATATAGAAGTTAGAATATGTAGTTCTTGCTAACAAAGGGATTTCAAATATTGCATTGCCTCGCCCCAGTTAATACATGTTATCAATTTGATCTCTGTGCATGCTGAAGGATACACATTGGCTATCATCTTGATCACTGCCTATGCCATTGACTATTAGATTTCTCATCTGAATTTCTAAACTATATTAGTGATTAAGCTTATATTCAACCATACATCGAGTATCCTTTACCTTGGAAAGATCATGACCTTCTTTTTTTCCACCCCAAAGAAAGAGAAGTATGTTAAAGGGATATTGGCATAGCAATTGTTGGAACTCTTTTTGATTGAAAGCAGTTGCTGGAACTCAATGCAGACTGTCCATTTTGACAGGATCTTCTAGCAGTCAACTACCATAAAGATCGAGCTAAGACTGAGCAGACAACAGCATATTAGCATTTAGAATACAAATCATCACAGAGAAGGAAGAAGATGGGGTTCTGGTCTCTGTTTCTGCTGGCATCTGAACCAGTCATTCAGGTCCTACTCATAGGCTCTCTTGGAGCATATCTTGCGAGTGGTTACAGCAATATATTGACGGCATCTGCCCGGAAAGACATGAACAGGGTTCGATTCTTAACCAACATTGGCCTACTTTCCATGAATCTTGATCAAATATTTTGCAATTTCAGCTCATCTGCCTTCATAATTCAACAGGTTGTGTTTTCTGTCTTCACACCGGCTCTCATGTTTGCTAACCTAGCGAAGACTGTGACGCTCAGAGACATCATCTCTTGGTAGGTGTTTCATGCTTCCTAATCTGGAAGCTATTGTTACATAAAACATGCGCATGCAGCACATTTTGCTGTCACAAACCTAAGTTCTATAGGATTTGTAAGTCTTGAGTGTGCACTTCAGTATGCAATATGATCTAGAGAGTCATTGATCAGACATGTTATGAACTAATGCATAAATTTCTTTCTCCTCTCAAGGTGGTTCATGCCTGTCAACGTTGGGATCATATTCTTAATTGGTGGAATCCTTGGATGGATAGCTGTGAAGATATTGAGACCACCACGCCATCTCGAGAACCTTGTCATTGCTACCTGCTCTGCTGGTAATTTTTAGTAACTAAGTTTTAAAATTTAGATCATTGCAGTTTCTGTTGGTATCTCCATCTCTATATATGAGGTTGTATGGTTCTGAGGCCTTTCCCTTAAATCTGATCTCCCGCTGTCGCAACGTAGGAAACTTGGGCAATCTGCTTTTGATAGTTGTCCCAGCAGTTTGTGACGACGAAGGCAATCCATTTGGGCAGCACAGTATTTGCAGGTCCCGTGCGCTCTCCTATGTGTCTTTCTCCATGGCGGTAAAGTGATTTCTACTAGCTATAATGGCTTGTAACAGTGATACAACACTAAATTCTATGACAATGTATGGAAAATTTAGATATTAATTTCTTTCTCCGAAGCTTTAGTAGTGTTGTTCTATATTATGCAGCTTGGAGGATTCTACATATGGACATATACCTACAGTCTCATGAAGAAGGCTGGTGTCTTGTATCACAAGGTCGAATTGACAAATCATGGGGTCCCAAAGGTACAGGTTAAGGATTCAAATGTGAGCTTTCCCAAGATAGAGGAGGGTGAAGGAGGTTCCAGTGATTCCTTGCTTCCACCAGCCAAACCGACGGAAGAAACAGTGGAAAACCAAATTGTAAGTTACACTCTTCAGTGACTTGGAAATCATGTCACTTGAGGTGTTTAAGTTCGGTTTTCATTAGAAGTTTGAATCATTCATATGCCTAGATCACAGTTTAAATCCATGCATAGATATATTTTAACTTTCCATGGTGCAAGTATCACTGAAAATTAAAAGCAGATATCCAGAGGAAACAGTTGCACACTAAGAGAGGGACCTCTAAATCCAACACAGAAAAAGGAGATCTAGATTTAGGCAAAACCATTATCTTTTTAAGAAATTGAATTTATGTTGCAATGCAGGCTGCCCCCCTCTTATCCAGTGGAAGCCCAAGTGGCAACAAGGTTAGCTTCTGGCAAAAACTCAAAGGAACCATCCACCAAATTGTTGAGGAGTTAATGGCACCTCCAACTCTTGCAGCGGTATGCTCTCATGAACAACTCATTTTTCAGGTTTAATCAGTAGCATAGGATAAGAGAAACGGGTGAATCTATATATGCTAACCAAGCACACTGAATGGAATAACCATTTCTTGATTTGTCTCAGATTATAGGCTTTATCGTTGGTGCAATAACATGGTTGAAATCTTTAATTATCGGAGAGCAGGCCCCTCTTCGTGTTATCCAAGATTCCCTTGAAATATTAGGGTGAGAATTGCCTAGTTTTTCTTTGTATGCTTTATGAACATTATTAAGTATTTCTTAATCATCAGTTGATACAATCCTTTGTCACTGTTTCCTTTTATATATGTGCTATTTCATGAAGTTTATTCTTTTGGTTTTTTTTTTTCGTTCAGAAATGGCACAATACCTTGCATCACCCTTATTCTAGGTGGAAACCTGACACAAGGTAAACCTATATAATATAAACTATGTGATCTCAAGACTCATTAAATTCAATTTTTTTTTTTTTGTTATACATTCTATAATACTTACTTCTTGCATTTCTGAAAGCAGGGTTTAGCAAGTCACTCTTAAGGCATGTGGTTGTTCTAGCAATTATCTGTGTGCGGTATGTGATCCTTCCCATCATTGGTATTGCGGTAGTAAAAGCAGCATATGAAGTTGGATTTCTGCCACATGATCCATTGTACCGTTATGTGCTGATGATACAGTTTACTCTCCCACCTGCCATGAATATTGGTAAAATTTTCAGAATTCCTTCTTCTCCTCCCTCTTTTGCCCATTAAATGTTATCGTTTATCAAGAATGGACTGATCCAACAATGAAGCCAACGTCATAAAAAATGTCAATTAGCTTATGAAAAATGTCCTTAAAAGCTGAATATTGGATCAAGATAGTTTTTCTTTTTATTCTAATGCAAAATTTGAGCAATATCTTATGTCAGACATTGGTAATAAGACCGGCACTCTTACTTCTGATGATAAAATCTATTGCAGGTACAATGGCTCAACTGTTTGATGTTGGTCAGCAGGAGTGCTCTGTTATCTTCCTTTGGACTTACTTGGCCGCAGCTGTCTCACTCACAGTCTGGTCAACAGTCTTCATGTGGATCTTGTCTTAGACTTATCAATTATTACATTGATGACAACCATTCTACGCCCCACGGGTTCTTGTGTGGAAGAATTAATTCAAGAGCCTCATTCTTTCATCAATGATTGTTAACAATTTTTCATTGTTTGCGGTAGGCAAAAAAGAAGATCATTGTTTGTAAGTTATAATGCACTGGGATTGTCCCTCGTAACCTTCTGTCTAGCAATGGAAGGTTATAGGTTCAAATCTTGGGTGGAGAATTCCGAGTATGGGGATCTAGATAATTATAGTCACTAGGTCTCCCTCCTCCTCGCTTAAAAAAAGAGAGTTAAGGTTATGTTTGAAGCAAAGGCTTTTCGAATTTAAACTCGGGATGCCTGCAAGAAGTTTGTAATTCTTTTATATATATATATATATATATATATATATATATATCAAACTCTCAATTACATTTTTATCATGCATTCTTATGTATTTTACATAATTCATGGTTCCTTCTCGGCGTAGTCCTTTAATTATTTAATATATGTTGCTGAGCATATCGGAGAAACACTCAAATTTATCTGCGAATTTTTTTTTTTAATGGCTGGATGTACTCTATCTGTATGTGAAATTAAAGCAAGCAAAATTTTCTGTCAGCAGAATGGCACTAATAATCCCAATATTACAATCGAAGAGGATATTGGAAGCATATACAGGATGTATGTAAATTTTCTAGTATATCTCACGAAATATACGAAGATTAAGGTGCAAAAGTTGGATAACAACATAAATGTAAGTTCTGTTGCAATAAGCAGAATTGTTATAGATAACCTTAAATCACTGCCTGTGTAGGATTGCAATGCATAGGAGAACAAAGCTTATTTTTGTCTTTTTTCTTTTTTATTTAAACTTTTGAATTGGTAGTTCATAGCATAAGCGTAATCCCATCTACACCGTAATTATTCATGATGATGTTTAAGACAGTACAGGGGAGTTCTTTCTCTTATAGATACTGATGATTCCTCCTATTGTGCTAGTTTTAACACTGCCTGACAATGAACACTTTTTGCCTCTCCAAGCATAAACTTGATGAGCAGTTGCTGTAGGGTTTTTTCCATCATGACAATAAATGAGATCTGAACCTTTCTTGTCGAGCTTATTTGCTTATGACAGAGCCCTAGAACCAAGTTTTATAAATATGACTTTTTGGTGGACCACAAGAAGTCTTAACACCTTAAGCATTTGGTTTCTGGCATCTTACATCTGTGACAGCCCTTTGATTTCATTAATGCAGTTGAAACATCTTGAGAGGACTGCCTTGGAGACCCTTTACTCAGTATGGAACCTATAAACAGAGTAGTTCACTTGCAAAAATGTATACCAAACCCCAAAAGCAAAGTTTTATCCTATCTCCATATATCCATGCTGTTTATTATTCTCAAAAAATATCAATGGTGCCAATATTTGGCATGTTAGCGGTCCTTAAACCTTAGAGAAAAGGAATGGAACGGCATGCACAATATCAGTCATGCTAATTGCTTTGCCAAGGTGGAGTCAAACCCTGAGGTGGTGTAAGTGGATTCCAACCTGGGGTGGAGTTGAATCCCTGACGGTTCTCATCATAATAAGCAAATTTCTGCTATACGAGAGATGTTTGATTGCTGTCTATCACTTCATTTCTGCTAAAAAATATGTCGTTGTCAACCATTAATAAACCCTGTGGTTCTGATAAGCTAATTGCAAAATAAATAAATAAATAAATAAATGGATAGATAAAATAAAATGAATATTAATAGATGGAAAAGATGACAAAGCAATCGATGGTTTTCACAAGTATGAATGAAACCAATCCCTTGATGAATTTTTTGTAGGATGATTATTTGTGCATATTCTGAGATGCAGCCGTTAAAAACTGTTAAGCATGAGTTGATAGAACAGAGAAGCAGGTTCATCTGTCCTTTTACAGATAAGAAGCCAGAGAAGGAGCAAGGAATATTAAGAGGTGCTTGGTTGAAGGGAATGGAGACCTATAATGAAAATTGAAATGGATAATTCCTATTCTAACCATATGATGGAGGGAGTCCCATTTCGATTTCGAGGTTGAATCAGAATGGTCCAATTTATTTAAAACTCAATCTCCACTCTCTTCGATGAATTCAAAATTTTATTCTGATTTCGTTTATGAATCAAATGTTTTAAGAAATTTAATTATTCTAATTTTGATTTTAATTCCGGTCACGAATCAAGCATCCCTCAAGACAATCCTTTCCTTTATAAAACCATGGGTGCAAGGCTGGAAAGGTTTTCTGATTGAAATCAGAGTGCAGCTCTCACAAGGCAATCTTTTCCTTTTTCACCATGTCTCTGCTTTCTGGCATCAGAAAAGGATTCAATATAGATTCTACTTTTAGGAAAAGGAAGGTCAACAATAGCCCAGAAAAAAAGGTCAGGTCATCAACATCATGCTGCAACTCCACAAGGATCACTATTCTCTTACTTGGAACATCTAGATCCACTTGCACATTCCAGAAAAACTACAACATCCCTGCCGGCAGTTCTAATTGGGTGGACGACACAATCCAGCAAGCTGATCACAATGTCTTTTTTGACTAAGAAACAAATACAAGTTCATCCTATATGGATTTTACATTTTGAATGAACTGGAAAAATTATTGTCGAAGGACACACCAAGTTCAACACCAGCCACCACCTTTCCTTCATTAAAGTCCTCATACCAGACCTCGCAAAATTTTGACTCTTGCTGTTGTGCAGGAGAAATGGAGGATATTGCATGGCCAAAATAAGATCAAGGCTTCATCACTATGTAATGAGGAACTCCATAAAGAGTCACATGGGAGGCACCTGATATGAACAAGCATTGCCCAGGTAAGCATTAGGCCCTACACTGACTGTTGTGAATAAAACAAGCAGCAAAAACCAACACATGCAGCAAGAGAATCCCAATTTAGTTATATATAAGATCTGCAGTTCAGATGCCAAAAGCGGTTAACATACTGTGTTACAGACCACAACATGCATATTATTCATATCAAGGTTCGCCATCTTGATACCGGATCCTATACCGGTGAAATCCCACGGTAGTGTCAGTACGCAGTACGATATAGTATGTCTGTATCGGTACATGGTGGTTCGGCATGCCAGTACAGTATAGTATGGGATGTACCGGACCGTACGGTGTGTACCGCACAGTTCGATCCAGTATGAAATTCCATGATTCATATTATTGCCAATATAAAAAACATCATCATCAAAAACAAGAATTTGGGTCATTTGGTGTATTTCTTTTTCAGTTATCAAGAACAATACTATGGTGAAAAGTATGGGACTGGTTGAGCATGAGATCAGCAGTTGGGCATGAAACCAAAAGAAACTTGAATTCACAATACCAACATAAAGAAATTAAATATGTAGAATTTCTTCATAAAAGAAAAGGGTTCAGTTGTACTCATTACAAAAAAAGCCAAAATAACTCATAAAACATCCACTATAACTTATAAATCATCCAAAAGATTTGCCGAAGTAGTAGTAGTAGTAGAAGAAGAAGAAAATCCAATTCTAGACTGGATCACAATCCAACCTGAATGTTTGGCATGATAAATATCTTAGGACCAAACAACCTAACAACAAATTGTACCTAGATACTAAAGAATAAACAGACCAAAGTTCATTAGGATTAACTTTGTTCAAAATTGAACCAACTAGCCCACTGACTGCTCGCTTAGATGGTACAAACCCTCGCCACTTGGGCAAGGGGGTTCGCCACTTGGGCAAGGGGGTGAAGATTCGATTCCAGTTAGAGTTAGCTCTCAAGAGGTGGAATGGTATAGGATGGCAAAGTAAGGATTAAACCCTTCCTAATCTCAAGAAAAGGGGAAAAAATTGAACCAACGACAACAGCCTAAAATAAATAATATTATAAAATTATAAATCATGATAAACAGTATTATATTACATAACATATTTCACTCCAAGCAGCCACCACACTCCTCTTCTCCTCTCCCTCTGTTTCTGACTGACACCAATCCCCCAACCAGGGAAGAAAGAAAGAGTCAACCTCTTACAACTTGGTCTATTTGTATCTCATGTAGGAAGCATGAAAGGTTTTCATCTGCTATGATTTTGTTGAAAGTAGGAGCCAAGGATGGAAAAATGGATAGCTTTCTCCGAGAAAGCTCGATATTCTTAATTATGCCAGCATCCATATGGAAACCAGATGAGCCTATGTTTCATCTCTTGTAAAGCTTTACCTTGACACTGAATACACATTTGAGATGATTTACCATAATAACTTTTCTTTCTTCTAAAGGCTCTTCAACACTGAGTATACTTTTGAGATGGTTCATGATAGATTACTTTTGCATCAATGCATCCTCAAGACAGTAAACAACTACAATAGCCTGAAAACAGAAAGTTCAGCTGATCAAAAATTAGAAGATACCAAGCTTCTAAGATGTAAAACAAAAGGTTCTGAACTTAGATGAGAAAAATTCACACCCTGAAAACTTCATTCCTTATATAAGTAATGAATTCAATACCCAGTGTATAACTTAATCTAATTCAAACGCTAATAATCTTCAAATGCTCAAGTACCAGCAAATAGCTAACGACCAATGATATGGAGAATTTAAAGTAATGAATGCACCTTCTAAGAAGCACTGCTGCTGATAACCCTTGCCCCAACTTTATCGAGTCTTGCCACCGTAGCACTTGCCTTCAATTCCCCCTCCCTCAAGAAGGCCTCCACCATCCGATCCCCTATCTCCTTCCCCTTCTTCTCCCCATCAATCACCGCCACCGCCGTCGGCCCGGCTCCACTTATCGTGCACCCGAATGCACCGGCCTCGATCGCCGCCTTCTTCACCGCGACCATCCCAGGTATCAGTGGCGCTCTCCTCGGCTCCACAATCCCATCGGACGACATCGCCATGCCTAATAACTTGACATCCCCCTGCACCACTGCAGCGGCCAGCGCCGCCGCCTGGCTGCAATTGTGCACATGGTCCTTCATTTTGACTTCCGGCGGCAGCGCCGCCCTCATCTTCTTCGTCGGCGCCTCGAATTCCGGGCTTACGAGTACAAAGTAGAGATCTTGGCCGGCGGGGAACTCGAGCCGGAGGAGTTCGAGTGGATCGTAGCTCCGGATGAGAACGAAGCCGCCCATGATCGAGGGGGCCACATTGTCAGCGTGGTATCCGCTGACCTTCTTCTCGGACTCGAGCCCGGCGAGGACGAGGTCGCCGGGGGAGAGGCGACCGCCGAATAGGCCGTCGACGGCGACGGCAGCGGCGGCGGCGCTGGCGGCGCTGGAGCCGAGTCCGCTGCCGAGGGGGAGGCCCTTCTCGAGGTGGAGGGAGAGGCCGACGGAGCGGACGCCGAGCGTGCGCATGGCGGCGACACCAGCGATGCCAGCACAGTTCCATAGGGGGTCGCGGCTGAGCTTGGCGGCGGAGGCGGCCGAACCGGAGATGGAGGAGATGGAGAGTGTGCCAGGGGGGACAGCGGGGTCGACGGAGACGGTGACGGTGTCGCCGACGCCGTCGACTGCGCAGCCGAGGAAGTCGAAGCCGGGGCCGAGGTTGGCGACGGTGGCGGGGGCGAAGGCGGTGACGGAGCGGAAGGCCGGGACGGCGTCGGCGGTGGCTAGGGTTTGGGAAGGGGTTCTAAGGGCCGGGTGGGAGGTGCATCGGACGGTTGGGAAGCGGGGAATGGACGGGTTTTGACCGCGCGGACGGCTGAGATTCGTTGGCGTTGGGGAGGTCCTGCAGGCCGCCGCCATACTCTCGTAAGTGCGGGAGAGGGAAGAAAGAGAGATTGATCTAAGCCTGTATCTCACTAAGCTGCAAATGATGTACTTTGAGCTAATTTTTCATTAACTCTCATACTTTATATTGTTCCATAAATAGCAATTTCAAAATAATAAATTATTTAATATAAAAATAATATAGTTTGAGCTTGTTGGATGAAGAAATGAGCAAGTCCAACTTGACAGAAAGGAGTTCTAAATCTTTTACCAAAAAAAAAAAAAAAGGAAAGGAGTTCTAAATAATTACTTTTTCTAAAGTGAGATTTTTGCCTGGAAAGTGAATGCTGGAGAATTATATGTTGAAACTTCTGGCCTGCTGAGAACTGAGTGCAAGTACTATAATTCAGTCAACCCTAGCTTTTGATGTATTATATTTTGGTTAACTCTTATCCTCTAAATTCTATGAGGAATAAAAAAACAATTCTGTCCCTATATAATATTGACTTTAAATATAAAGTTCTAAATACCAAATACCACATAAAGATCTTTTATCCCTATTATTAATGATAAAAGTTGGTATGTTGTTATTTAATGAAGAATTTGATATTAATAATAGAGGGAGATTTTATATATGTTCACACAATAAAATAATAAATTCACAAAAAAAAAAAAAAAACAATACAAACATCATGAACAAATTTGAATGTTACCACAATTATTAATACTGATTCATAATACGTGGAAGGGGACTTCCCATCTCGAGGACTTACCACCTTGACCTTCTGCAATCCTTTGATCTTTGATTTGTTTAAATACTCACAACTTGCTCTCTCCCAATCTCATTCTCTCTGATCAATCTCATTACTCTCCCAGTTAGAGGAGCCTACTTTGTCATGTATAACTCTTAAAAAATACAGCTTGACAAAGGCATTAATGTAGGCATATAGTACAGAGATAATATGAGATTTCATTCACAGCAGCAGCAAGGGTTAAAAAAAAATAGCAGGTAATTCTTCAAACTACTCGTTGAACCTCACTACCAACAACGATGGACCGCAATCAAAAATGGTCAATGAACCTGTGTAATACAGGATCAAAACATGACTAAAATGAAATAGATATAACATGTAAAATCAAAACAAAACCATGAAACCATAGAAGTAAAAAATGTAGAACCATCAAAATAAAGTCAATAATATGTTAATGAAATACCAGTCAACATGGACTCGAGAGGAACTTGAGAAACCGTGCCAATAACAAGTAATAGATACCTCAACTATAAAATCAGCCAGCATTCTCAAAAAAATTGTGCATTCTAGCCTCTACACACTTGGACAGTGACAAGAACCTGCCACAACTTATAATGACCAAGTATCTCAAGTAACCATGAATGATGACAAACCAAGTGTATCACAAGTATCACATAAAAGGGATAGACAAATCATCCAAGGCCATTTGAACACAAGTATCACAAGCAACTACCCATGACAATAAACTAATGATCAATTCAGAATCTATTGGTTCCTCATCAGCTATTTGTGGTTGCATATCAGATGAGGTGCCCCTGGCTGACACCCATTCATAGTTTTTTATTATCCTGTTTGCAGCACCAATTGCGCAACATTATATCCATGGGCCATCCAATAGCTACAGCCTCTAGGCATAATACCTGCATCAAAATATAATCATTCATGGTCTACCAAATCTTTAGATACATATACGTAGAGAGTGATAAATAATATAATATCATCATGGCTTTGTGCAGCAACAGAAACTAAATCATGGCTTCCTAAAAAGTCCTTCTCCCTACTACTCCAGGGGCAAGTTCTGTTCAGATATTTTTGGTGCAAATTATTTACAGAATAATTTCTACATACATGTCGATCTCTTTAGATCTACTAGATTCATTGATAACCAGAGAAAACACTGTTGTTGCACTGTTGGAAATTATCCATGAAGCAAACAAATAATCACTAATTTTTGCAGTTGTCACAAATGAAACATCCTCGATCATCTCCTTGATCATCCATATGATAGATGCCAACATGCGTGGATATTTTTTCTTTTTGCTTCTGTTCTTTGGTTTTTGTGGCTAGAATCTTGAAAAAACTTTTTGCTGTATCTGCTACAGTTGCTTAATCTTTCCCTTCATGCCAAGTACCACAATTTCTAGGATACTAGCAACTTTGTCACCTAAATATGCAGAATTTCTTGCAAATTGCTTTGTTTCTGTGATTTCCATAAAAATCTCACCTATTTGAAGTGTGTGTTAGAAAGACTTTTCTTTATCAAGATATTATTAATTCTAACAGCAAGTTCTGTTATCCATATCTAGTTGGGAAACAGGAACCTGTAATCAAGAGGGCAGGTGTGATCCGTCGGTCTTCACAATCTATAGACAAGTTCTGTGTTATGTTGTTCTTTTCATTTCTTTTCTGAAAAAAAATATAATGTTCTGTCTTATGCTTTTCTTTTCATTTCTTCTTTGAAAAAAATATTGTTCTATTATATAGTTTGACTTATTTACATAAGGATTGATATGACACATTGATCATAAACTAGTAATTTTGAGCTGCTATGATATGATCAACAACTATATTACCAAATTAAATTTTATCTATAGTTAATTCAGTGGGAACCAACTTTGTATGCAGGGGCTTGGTTTAAAATAAGGTTCGTATCTTAATGCAAACTATTGCCATCACCTATCAATTATATGTTTACTCTACTGGACTCATGTATTTGGAGTAATTTTTGACTTTGCCTGTTATAATTCAGCTGTAGTGGGAATCTTGAGTATGAGTATATAACTACAAATTTTTATAAGTAATTAAAAGTTTTTTACCAGAATTTGGATAGGGTTTGGGTTTATATTTTCATTAAAAATCAAATTCAGGTCTAATAGGAATATAACTAAACATGTTTTGAGTTACTAAATGCTGGCTAGATATGATTTAGGGCATAAGATCCGTCATCCTTCGTCAATTACTGTATTATGTCTCACTGAGCTAAGTTTCTATTCTTCTATATTAGAATTATTTGTTACCCTCCAAGCCTGATATCTTAAGACCTTTCTGTTCTTTCTTTTGCCTAACAGATGTGAAGGTGTATTTTGATGGTAGAGGAATTCATATTTATCAGTACAGCCTTTGGCTGGAGCCTAAATCACGAGTTTTTCCCCCAACTGATCTCAAGATATATATCTATTTTCTTCAGTTCATCTTGTAACCACCATGTCCCCCTTTATTAATTTCCTTCAACTCCACGAGAGCATTCATGTAACCATGAACCCAATTCATCAATGCAGCAGCTATAATTCCTAAAAAAATTGGAAAAAAAGTTAGAAACCGATTAAAAGTTGGAGTTCCGTCTAACTTTTTGCCTTTTATTAAAAAAAATTTCTTTTTTGATGTAAATGTATGAAAATTGCTTGGAAAAATCCTTTTCTAAGGGAAGAAAACTAATTTTTCATCCCGGAAACCCTAGAAATCGATTAAAGGGAGCGAGAGCATGCATACTCCTAAAAATTTGGGCATTCTTGACTGGGCCAGTTGGGCCGAACCTAGTTTGGTCGAACCAAAAATGAACTAGTTGATATAAGTCTGAAGTTTTATCTGAGCCTAAGCTGGATTCGTTTTGCGTCAAGAAAAAAAGGTTTTAAACTGAACACGGCAAGTTGTTTTTCAAGGACCAGCTCGACCCATCACTATTTGGGTTCATGCACTCATGGTAGCATTAGCCAAAGTAAGTGGATACTGGGTATGGATGCAATATAATCTGTGTTCAAATTAGGCACAAAACGTATTCCTTTTTTTCCACTTTACTCTCTAGTTTTCGGATCTCCAACCCACCAAACGTACCAGCATGCTTGAATTTTGAATTTTAACTAGGCTCTCATCTTTCACCAAAATCAAAATTTGGTGACTTGATCCAATGTAGATGGGCAGGATTAGTTCATCGATAGCTATATGTAGTCAATTATATGCATAGCTCGTGTAATAATTTTCTTGAAATCCATAATTATTTTTGTAATGAAATGAATGGTAGAGGATATAATTTTATCAAAATTGAAGGGCTCTTTTTGAACAATTTTTTCTTCTCCAACTCAATCCCTAGGTCCTTATTGCGGAACTCAGAGGACGAGAAATATGGAGAAAAAATACGGAGTGCTAACAGAGGAGGATGAATGCTAAGTTGCAGATGGAGTAAGAAGGATGGGTTGAAGATGGAGAGGAGGGGCAGGTTGAAGGCAAAAGAGAAAGAAGAGGGGGACGTTGAAAATGGAGGATGAGATGGGTTGGACAAGACCGAGCAGTAGGAAGGTGAGTGTTGGAAAAGAAGATGAGGGTGGCCGGTAAACAATGCCGAGTGACGGAGAGGTCGGTAGAGGAGGAAATAAGAGGCAGTTGGATCAGACAAGGCCGAGCAATAGCAGTGAAGAGGCAAGTGGCAGACGGTGGTAAAAAAACTGATAGTGGGCAGCAACGAGGAAGAGATATCTTTCGAAAAAAATATTACAAAAAATTAAAAAAGATGGCTATTAGTTTCTGAACTTGCTAAAATAAAATTACCTCAACTATCCTTACTAATAGATGAGTAAGATCTTCCCTCTTTTTTTTTTTTAATACAAAATAATAAAAGAACTTCGTAACAAATCCCATCAACTTAATACTCAGACTGCTGCCATAGTTGATCTTGTATACAAGTGCTTCAACAAAGGGGAGCAATTGAAGCTCACCCGCATGCAGGGTGATAATTATGCATCAAAGCACATTGTTCGATGTATATGGACGAACCTAAAATCTCAGAAGTATGATCGCAAAATAAACTGCTCCAACTTAATGACAGGCACATTTATAGACAACAAAATACAGAGACTGCCATGATTCTAGAGGAATTTTCTAATTCAAAACTGTGTGGCAGCCATGATTAAAGTATCAGGTTTTCAACCGAAAAATAGCATCGGGACCAATATATTGATTAATCATTTATAATATTCGTGTTACAACAGAACTATTATCAGTTATTCTCCTTTAGCTGAAGTTTACTCTCTAAAGAACCTCTGTACTACACAATTGCGATCACAGAGTAGCAGGTGAATGATTGAAGACTATGTATCAAGGGCTAATATGCTGAGACTAGCTTTCAATATCAATAGTGCCATTGTCTGTTGTCCTCTGCATCTGTCGTTGCTTGGACCTATTCTTCACAGCTTCTTCCTTATCATCAACAAAAGATAGAAACTTATGGAGACTGCGGCCTGACGTTGACTTTCCTTGATTTGAGGGATCTGCTTCATCTTCGGGTGCATGCCGGAGATATTGGCGTAGCATGAGGAAGAAGAATGTGAGAAGAGCAAGAAAGCATGCTACTCCACATATGAGAAACAAGCCCCAGAAACTAGTCAGTTGGAGCCGATCAGAGTCAAGCTCATCAGTTGCAGAACTGCATGCACTTCTTGTTAGCCACTTGTCATGGATCCTTTGGAGATCTCCATTCTCGGACAGTGAAAGAATAGCAGTTGACATATCCATAGCTAAAGGGGAGTCCCTTGGGAATATCTGAAATGGAGTAATCAGCATGTCAAGAAAGAGTAAGGACAAATTGGTGCATCATGTGACTTAAGGAGCAACAGACATGAGTAATAAATTATGAAAAGGTCTGATGGCATGAGGGTATAACTCTTCTGAGTTAGGGAAGGGGTCTAAATTACAAGATGGCCTATCTCCATGTCATAATACAGATATGCCTTGTAAAGTTCAGCAGCTGTTCTAGAAGAATGAAATTGATGCAGATGCAACAATGCTAACACAATAAGTCGAACTAATATTATCTCTTTACATATCTAGTGAATTTGAAATGCTTATTATCTTTCTGGCTTGTGGACCAGTGCAGCACCCAAATAGAAGAGAAATAAGAGATGTGTCTCCTGCAAAATGTTCAAGAGTTCAGGTATCATCAACACACACACCCAAGACACCATGGGACAGAGCGGGTCTTCCACATGTGCCAGCTTCGGCAATGTTTCCAGGTACTTTGGCGAGTTGTTTTTCTGGCAAGATTCAGCTGGTATGCATGCTTTGTTGTTTGTATATATATTACCTGCTGTTTTTTTTCCTTGTGTAGTAACAAGTTTCAGGTTGAATTTCTATGTTTTTATGTTATGGGGGACTTTGGTGGCCTTCGCTGTTGTTGGGTAGTGCATGCGGTAGATGTTAGCTTCATTGGCCAAGGGCCCATCTTTGTGCTTGTTGCAAGAGTATCTGAATCCTTGTAGAAGATTTCTCTGCTACTGTTCTTTTGGAGTCTATTTCACCCCCTTCCTGGTACTCATATGATTATTTAAACAAAATGCAAAGTGGGTTTGCAGTAGTTTATGCTTGACTTTTCATGAAAAAATAAGGAAAAGGAAAGATTAATGAAATTCACCTACCACAAACATAGTAGTGCAGGATTATAAAACTAAGATGGAAGTTAGCATCAAAAGCTAGTATGGAAATGATCAGCTGCTTCCTGATTAGTAAATATCTCAGATTTTCCAAACGAAAAGATACATATGTACCATCATCTTCATTGGGAGGAAATGCTGAACCTAGCTTAAAAGGAAAATTCTTTTTGGGAGGGGGGGGGGGTGTTTGAATTCCTTGTATATCAATGCATCTTTGGTAGAGCATTGACATACATACGGATAAGAAGTTGCTTTTGATTTCTTTTCAATCCTATCAAACTTTCTGTTATCAGTTTTCCTCACATGACTCGCAATCTTAAGAGGGAGGATTTTTCTACCCTGCATGCATGGGTGGTGTGGGGTGGGTTAATTCTTAGGGTCCTGGTTGACAAGCTTTGTTCCATCAGTTCAAGCTTGGGTTTATGAATTCCACTTCAATACTCTTTGCCACCTCACATCATAACAAGCTTTCTGAAACCAAAGGTCCACAATCATGGTAACAAGTACCGCATCGATACTTTATCGGTTCAATACGGTATAGTACGGTATGCACTCTGTACCAAAACAGCCCTCCAACCATTTTTCTTACTTTGTCATCTCAATAGACCTTTGTATGGACCAGTACACACCTCGGTATAGCTCGATATGCCTTGGTACAGAGCAGTACAGGCTGGTACAAGATGGTACAGGACGTATACCAATCTGAACTTGAGTTTCATTGGTTCCCAACTGATATGGTACGATATGCCCCATACTAGGCGGTATGGGGCAAGTACAGGGCAGTACAGCAATCCATGCTGAAACCCATCAATCCATCATCACCATTCACATCTAAATTGTCCTCCCTCTGCTCCTTCCGAACCCTTTAAACTACATATTGGTGCCATACGTAGTAGGCCAAGCTTATAATTGATGGTTTAATATTTGTATTTTCCATCAGTATTGCACTCTCTTCATGTGCTACACTAAGATTCAACTCCTTGCCTTCCCCCAAGTCCACCTCAACACCCAGGTCTTCATCTGTTATTTCATTCCCTTCTCAGGAAAGTTCTGCATCTCATTATAGCCTGACACCTAGATATATAGCATACACCCTCGCCAGTATCTGAAAAATGAATATCTAAGCCTCACTTCATGCAGACTGCAAGATCTTTTTCATGACATTAATCACTTCCTAAAGTCAGTGATTGAACAGATGAACCCCACATGATATTTCTCCACTACATGGAAGGACAAATTCTCATCTCTAGATCTCTTTAAGTTGCATCTAGAGTATTCTTTTATGACTCAAATTTTGAAAGCCTTCTTTAAAAAAATTTCACCACGACATAAGTTTAGCAGTCATCCACAGACTGACGACATTCTAACTCCTGCAAAGAATTTAGTTCAATGTCTCCTTGAATATCACCATAAATTTATGAAAAGGATAAGGTTCTGATAAGCTTGCTGCCAAACCATGATGCAAGTATAAAATAATGGGAGATACACCTGCCGTATTTCCCTCATCCAACTTAATAAAGAAGGCCTATTTACCATTTTCTCCAAAGCCTCACATCTGGTCCTAAATTGACTGAGCATCTAGGGATTGTTTGAACAGAATGACCCAGATTTAAAACACCATTAAGATTATGCAATTTTAGTTTTTATAAGGGAATATATCTATACTATATGATTTACAAATCTATAATAATGTCTGCAGTTGAATGCAGGAGGGCAATGATAGACAATGTCAGTCGCAGTAGATGTTTGAAACAAAGGGGTTTGGATGAACAGCTAGTAAGTTCTACGAAATTTTTTTATAGATTTCTTCCAAGTAACACTTCTACTCTTTTCTTGAACCTCACTTTCATATTGCCCATAAAGAACACACCATCTTTTTATTTTTTTTTAAAGTAGCAACAGCATAAATATAATCGAACAATGTCATTTTTTCTTCTTCTTCTTTTTTTTTTTTTTTGCAAAATACCAAGTAGAGTGACATTTGGCTACGACCTGACAGATTAAGATAAGGATAGTTAACAAACCTAGTGGCCTGCCATAATATGAACATGACACAGATTTACCTTTTGTCAGGAATTTATAGAATACTATTCAGAGTAATATTAGGTAGAAAATCCCTGAGAAGACTTCGTTAAAGGAATACTATAGTACTCATCTATTCAATGTAATAGGGCAAAGAAAAGGATTCAACTTTCCTACTACTTTGAGGAGGAAAAAGAAATCATGTTTTCCTATTTTCATCTTGATGGCATGCATATTCTGAATTTGGTGCAAGAATTGAAAAGATAAAAATGCAGGAATATGAACCTTTAAGATACATAAGATACTTACAAATCCCCAGCCGCTTTTGGTAAATTCTGAGCCAATAATGGCAAATTTGCACTTTGTTTCTAGAAAATTTTCAACATAGGGGCGCTCATCGACCACAGCAGCAACACCTCCATTGTCAGGTCCCAGTTCAAGGGCTCTAGCATACTCTTCTGGAGTACCGAGGGCTTTGAGTCTGGATTTTGCAATGTTGAGCTCTTCAACCATATAACCTTCTGCAAATGAACCCACTTGAAACCCAATAGGCTCATCACTAGTTATTAAGCTATCAATCCCCCTTATAGGAGACGAGAGTTGTTGTACCGTGAGGATTGAAGTCAGGCTTGCTGTGTAGCTTGATTGAATAATCAAAACCACAAAGAGCCATATTATAAGCACTGCACGCCCCAGAACACTTAAGGTATTCTCTTCTGCATGAAAAAGAATGATAGAATAACATGAACCAGACAGTAGACATTCTTCATTTGGATGGAACAGAATTCATAAGCAATCTAACTTACTGTGAGCAAAAAACAAAGTTGAAAAGCTGAACCTGCAATAGAAAACACAATATGAAATTATACGCCAACACAGACTGAATAGTTCAATAAATATTAATGAGAAAGGCTGAATGCATATAATAAACATGCGATGAGGCAAATAAATGTTTTGGCATTAACCAATCATCATTTTTATTTTTGTGCAACGCTTCATGCTTTTTGATAAGTTAAACCCGTATCCTACTACACGTTCTGACATATAATAGCGGCAGCCTGAACATGTTATACCACAATCACCCCATTCCTTGACAAGATAGTGAACAGTGAATTGGACAATTTAGCTAGATGTTGTCTTTAAAAATAATTATCACATAATAAAATAGCATTAGCATGTGTTGTGCCATACATTAGAATAAAAAAAAAGGGGGGGCATGCATGTTCAAGACAGATTAATTTATATGGTGGATAAACAGACAAATTACATGTTACATCCATGTAAAATTAAATATCTAATGCTACAAAATGTACTAAAAGGCAGAGATTTGCTGATTATCAAAAAGTCAGTGAGCAGGTGAGTCCATATGGTGACATCTGACATAGCAACATTAGAACAGATGTTAGTGGTGTATATATATACTTAGGTGTGCTCATTTTCCTGTGAACATACCAAAAGACGGTAGCTAGTTGTTGCCTTGGTGGGCCACGGAATTCATCATTGATCCTGTGCTCAAGAATCCAGATGACTACTCCCACAACAAGAAAGAACAACCCCGTGACACACCACATCTCCACCGTAAATGGTTGCAGGAAGGCCCAAGCATTTGAGTGATGTTTCTTAACAGGAGCCAGTACAACAAGCCCAGACTCAATATATGGCTGCGTATAATCAACAAGCTTGGTCCTATTTGTAACAATGGCAATGTCACCAACAGCAGCATCAAAAACCTAGAAAGACAAAAGCCATGGAATCAGTAAAATAAACCAAGTCTGTTTTTTTGAATTTGCATAATGGCCTATATTGGCATGGTTTCACAGGAACAGTTATTTAGGGGACCTACATTTAAGGCAACCATGTTTGCTAGCTCAGTATAACTTGGGTTCTCACGACCATTCCCAAAAGGTATGAGCTTATATGGAACAGCATATGGCAGCAAGCTGACAGCAGCAGTAAACACATCAATGCAGTAACCTTTCACTGTGCCTGTAACTGGATCTTTCGAGACGAATTCTTTATAGCTTACTCTATTAGGAACACCAATTCTCAACTCTTTTCCATTGTTAGGGAAAACCCATCCACGAGGTTTTGTAGTCGTTTCCCCAGGCCAAATAACACTGTAGAGTTGTTGATTTGCAGCAGAACGATTAGGTGGCTTTGAGTAGAGTGTTTCAGGAGGCACAACTGACAACCCAGAATAATTTGACCAATAACCGACTGTCCGCATTCCAGTTCCTACTACATTAATGATATCATAAGCTGGATGAATGAGGTTCCCATCAGAATCAAACTGCACTTGACCAGTTACCCCTGTGAAATTTGTCTTTTGTACCTCATCCAGCAGAAGCTTCCCTTCATCAAACACACTTATTGCCTCAATGTGTAGAGCGCTTCCCTTTAGATCATGCAACCTTGAATCATTTGAAAATGAAATCATTCCACCATCATTGAAAAATGCATCTATAGCCCGAGCAATCATCCATACAGTATCATAAGCACATAAACCATAAGCATTGAGGTGAAAGTCTCCACTGTTCTCTTTCTTGGTTAACATACTCCACTTAGAGACTAAGGCACTCTTCCTTTTTGAATCCGGTGTGTGCCGACGCAGGGTAAGAACCCCTTGCATTGTGTTCATGGTTTCAGGAGCAAGAGGCGCAAAAGTATCTAATCGAGAAGTAAGCCAATCCGTTGCTATCCAAACATATCCATTTCCCATCATTTCTAGAAAATGAGCCACGGAGAGAACTTCGAGACCAGAGGTTGGATCCGCATGTAGAACGATAACATGAGACTCCATCAAAGCAACCTTGACCAATAAATCAGTGATGTCAGTCCTGGTGGCTTCAGGTGGCAGTGCAGCTTTATAGGAGATCTTGCAACGCCTCTCTGCGAGTTTATCACCCAAGGCAGCTATTCCATTTCTACTATTATCATCATCAAAGAACACAGCAATCACCTGTTTCCACTGGTAATAATCAAGCATTTCAGCTATAGCAGCCATCTGGAATACATCACTTTGGGTGGTCCGAACAAAGAAGGGAAACTGAAGGGAAGAAAGTGTAGGGTCAGTTGCAGCAAAGGACAGCATAGGAACTTGGAGCTCATTGCCAACATGAGAAAGGATATGCGCAGTTGTAGAACATTGCGGGCCAACCATCGCAATAATATCAGCCTCCATAAATTGTAGAGCTGCGGCAGACAATTGCGTGCAAAATCAAAACATTGGGCAATTTGATGAATAGAAGAATGGTTACTTGAAAAACAAATGGAAGGTTACACGAGGTGAGGAGTACCCTCAACGATGCCAAGGAAGCCATTGCAATTGGAATCTTGCATTTCAATAGCCAACTTGGTGCCCTGAAGGACACTCGAATCGGCATTGACATCGTCCAGTGCTGCATTGATGGCCACCTTTGCTACTCTTCCAATGGTGGAGTTGAATCCGAAAACAGCTCCAATGGTTACAACAGCAGGCCTTGAAGAGACATTCCTACTGGCCCCACTTGAGACAAAAGCTAAATAGAGAGCCAGAAAGGGAAGCAAAGCCAATTTCATGGTGGTCCTTGCACGGCAACAGCCCTAGTTATTGCCTCTGCTTCAAAAGTAGAACGTAGCCCACCAGACATAAATAAGGGGAAAAGCTCAACAGTCCAGAACTATTACTAGAAAAAGAATGAATCACAGGTCCAACCAACTAAAATGAGAACCAGAAAACCAACATAAAAAACAACCAACTGGGAGGATGAAAAAAGAGATCTAGAAAAGATAAAACAAAAAAGGAATTGAAACAAAAATTCGATCTTTTAGCAATCAGAGGGATACTCGGAAGCAAAGCCCACAAATCTATCAGAGATTTGCCGTATATCCCTCTTTCTTCATACACTAAAACCCCAAACAAACCTCTATAACAGAAAAGGAGCAATCAAAAAAATTAAGAAGAAAACAAAAACCCAAAAGTCAAATGAGGAAACATGACATATCATCAGTTTTCCAGGGTAAATTAACAAAAAAAAAAAATCAAATGCCTGCATTGGAAAACAATACAAAAACATGGAAATGTTGGTTTAGGCTTTAAAGGTTAAAAAAGAAAAAACTTTCTTTTTCTTTTGAAAACTCACCAGTTTGCACCCAAAAAAAACTCAAGTCAAAAACAGGTAATTTTTAGTCAAAGAAAGCAAACCCTGCAACAAAGATCGAGAAATCTTTTGAGGATTTGAGCTCACAAACGCTTCCAAGCAGCAGAAAGCTGAACTATTCCACATGAAACAGAAGCCATCATATGCCCTGCATACCATATATGAGTCGACAAATCTTGATGAGAAGGTAGGAGAAGCCAAATCCAACAGAGAAAAGCTTGCTGGAAGAGAATCGCACTCACTTGTTTGCTGGTGCATCAGAAGGAACTCCACAATGGATGATTTTGGGTCTACAATGACTCGATGCTCGTATGTCCTTGTTTGGAACCCTTATGTAGGCCGTAACTGGGGAAAAAAGCGACCGCTGGTGGTGCTGGCGAGGGGCCAATTGGTGGGAAAAGCCGCTTGTGGCGGCCCCACAGAGCTTGTGAATCGCGGAATGGGGCCAGGGGGGGATGGAGGCCCACCACCCACCATTTACCTGCCACGTCACTGGATGCCTGGTGGGCCCTTCGTGTACTGGTTTTGGTCAAGCAAGTCACGTCACGTGGCCGTTCAAAGTATCGGAAGATTGATGGGCTGAAGGAAGGAATGTGGGACCGGGAGCTTTCGTTTTGGATGCTGTCTCGCGCGCCTCTCACCCACTTTAGTTATTCTCGTCTTCTTTGGATATGTTCAGATATTTTTTATCTGGATTCTGGATTTGCCGACTCCGCCGCTCATCACAATGTCTGATAATCTGATGCAGCGCTGGTCATCATGCATCATGTATATTCCAAAACTTAAAAAAAGTAAATGAGATAAATGTATAGATATGCATCTTCTTAAGACTATTTCCAAAAATCTAGATCCTTAGATAGATAGATCTAAAAATATATAAACACCATAAAAGTTTTTAATCTATCCAGCATGAGATTATTATTTCTTAATATCTTATTGCATGTATAAAGCCCGACAGATAGAAGCCGGAATAAAAGGCAACACATGAATTAGTAAATAGAAATATGAAGATTTCGATAGGCAAAAAGAATTAGTTAATTTTAACATCGTGTGAAAAAATAATAGAACAATATATTTATTTACCAATGGTTCATGATGAGTATCGCATAAGAATGATAATATAGTTTCATGAGCATAAAGTATGACAAATTTCAGATTAATATAATTCATGTTTACCATTTATAAGTAGGTTAGCTCCAAATCGAGGCATGGTTGTTACAAATTCAAAAGTTTATATAAAAATTTAAGTAGGATCCTCGATCCTAATTAGTTTAAGATTAAGACTTGTGTAAGTTTATGGTATGAGCTAATTATGTATATGCTGACTTGGGCTGCACGGCTTGCTTTCTCAACTGAAGATCTAGTTGGGTACGATAAAGTCCAGAATAGCAATCTTGTCTGCTTTTACTTGTCATGTGGCTTGCAAAAAGGTTCTCATATGAAAAGGCCAACTCAATGCAATGGAGAATCACATTTTATAGGAATTTGTTCCCACTAATCCAACAAGACATTAGCAGAGTTGTTTTAAGTTATACAGCCACAACTACTCGAGCCTTCTTGGAAGAAATACTTTTATCCAGCAGTCTAAAATTTGTGAAAGTTTTGTTTGGATGTAATATAAACACAGTAGAAGGTTTTATTTGCTAGGCTAGATTTTCAGTCACCGAACTCCACTTGGCAAAGATGACAAACATGATTCCTGAAACCAAAAATAAGAAAAGGGCAGGAGGCAAAAAAATAAGGACAAAAAGGCATTGCCTTTTAACTGGCATTTTAACAAAATGATGATCATAACAAATGGATAAATCATGGCAAAGATGACTTGGGCTAAAACAAAGCAAACAAAAAATATTTTTAAGTTGATAAGGACATCTGACACATATCAGTTCTACATGAATTTTTCTTTTTTTTTTTATAAGAAAATAATAATTAAAATAACATCATACAATATTTAAAAAAATAATAATAAAAACACCATCTTACAAACCGAAATAAGAATATTTCTCCAATGCAAACATTGGCAAGAGATGCCAACTAGCACTGAAATCTACTGTTGAAATTATTTTTGACATCAAAATAGTAAAATAATTTAAGTTTTCTTTTAAAGATGAGAGATTTTGATATATTAAAAGATTTATCCTTTAAATAAAAAATTGTTCTTCTTACTTTCTCCACATTTCTTTTGTGTTGTCATTGAATCATGCATGTCAAATAGGAACATTTTAGTATTTACCCCTTCTAACTAATATAAAACATGAGATTGTTCCTAACAGGATCATGCAAATTAATAATAAGATTGGGATCAGAATGATGCTATGAAAGCACATTATAACAACAACGATCTCTCTTGTACCAAAAAGAAAAAAACACAAGTTCTCCTCTCACTATCCAGGGAAAATATTATGTTCTATCTTGGCAGGGTCATACAACACGCATAAGATTCCACCTTTTTCTAGTGATCAATGTTGACGGGCGTTATCGAGCATGGAATATAAAATACGATACGACACAATCCGCACTAGATAACATCGTAATGAGTCGTCAAAATGAAAATACTTATCATGATATCTGTTATTTATTTATAAATACAGTCGAGCACCAGCATCAAAGAAATCTCTCATGAGAAAAAGAGGACAAGTGGCAAGAATAAATCTTCACTTTGTTGATTCCTCTCAATGAAATTTGCCATATATATATATATATACTCTTTTTTTAATGAGTATTTCCCAATGATATTTGTGTAAAAAAAAAAAAGAAAAAGACAATCTCAAACGGCACATAGTGTTCTAGGTCATTCACGATCAGTGCATATATCGCCAGGTCATTGATATAAAGCACCAATCCCTCTGGACGCCAAGATTGGAGTCCACATCCAGTCTCAATGGTCCTATTATATTATTATAATGAGTTCCGCTAATGCTATTATTAACCAATCTAATACTAAATGACAATTATTTATTTTATCCTACATGATATAAGTTTTTAATCTCTCTACTAATGATAGAACATGGGGAACACCTTACTCCCTCCATTACACCGCAAAAAAAAAAAAAAAAAATGTAACAGTCATTGTATAATTTGACATTATTTTATTGTATTTCAAATAACTATTAGCTTGATAAAAAAATATATTCAAAAGGTAGATATTTTTGAAGGAAATTTTCAGAAAAGAATAAATTTTTAGATATTATGTTAGTAAAAGAGAAATGTAAATATTAAATAATAGCTGTTATTTGTAGATGATCGGCAATTATAATATTAAAGAAACATTACAGTACTAATTATTATTATTTTTATCCAATATAATATGATATAATGTAACGTAATGCAAGATGATATAATGTGAAGTGTTTCAAATTGTTATAATAATCATTGTAATGATTTGGTGTGGTTCAAACCTGCCGCCCATTGAAGGGGAATGTCCGCATTTCATCGCAAGGCTCATTTTGAGTTTTGGGTCATAGGGCGGACAGTGCAGTCCGATGCATAAAGATCCTGATACTATCCAGATGCGAAAAATCATGAAGATGACTGCAATGAACAGAAATGTCATTCACCGGCCTAAACGACGAGCAAATACTCAAACATGAAAGCAAGGGATCATCCAGCGAATGGATGAGCTCCAAGGAGGAAGGAGAGAGGGGGGCAAGAACCATGCTTTCAGAGAAGTGACGGTCTGAATCAATTTTGAACTGCGAAAATAACTGACTAAGCCGTGCCATAAGAGGCATTCTTATCTCACGTCCAAGGCTCAGGTCTTGGAACGTCGTCTCGCATTCTTATCTTACAAGGCTCCTATCTTAGAACGTGTTGGGCACTGGAGGTGGGTTGCGTGTGTTGTGGAGGCCATGGAATCCTTAAGCTAGCTTCCTTAATTTAGCTGAAATAAATAAATATAAAAAATAAAAAATAAAAAATCTCCCTATGTACTTTGCTTGAAATTGTAATTATCTTTCTATATGTCAATTTACCGCAATATAAACCTTGCATTTTGATTGCTCAAATAGGTCCACAATCCGTCAATTCTGATCATGACTCGTAGATGCCTATGTAGCAGCTGGCATAGAGGAAATTGGCTGATATAGATTTTCTTTAAGAAAAAAAGGGGAAATTGAAGCGGACTGAGTTCCCATAGAGTCCGACCCACCATCTACCATTCAAAAACCAAATCGAATCCAGAGAGAGGAGACTACACATGGTGATGGCTAATACTGATCGTTAAACAATCTTGGTTAATGCAATTTTTCGTTAAATAAATTGGATCAACTTAAATTGAAAATAAATTTTCACTCCACCAAAAAATTTTAACTAAAAATATAATGTATGATCAGTTTTATTAAATTGGATCACAATGAGACGTATGAATTTCAGTAGTTGATGACTATCAAATGTCCAATCAAAATCATGTTGTATTAGTTATCATCTTTTAATTTTACTCTAATTTTTATGATAATTGGCTTGATTTTAACGCACATGAAACGCACCCTTATTTTAGTGACTAACATATGCATTATTTAAATATTATTATAATGATATTTTTATCGATAATATCATTATTTTATTATTATTTTATTATTAATATATAAAATTTTAATAATGATATAATGATTGGTACTAAAAATATAAATTTTTAATGACCACTTTATAATTACATTATTAATAGTAAATAGCTATAGTGACTATTTTAAAATATCATCATAAAAGACATATACTTTAATGAGGAATCATAAAATCATCATTAATATATTGATCAATATTGATTTTGATGCCAAAAATTATGACTATATATTATATCATTGCTAAAGAGATAGAGTTTTAATGGCTATTTTACCAGCAATATATACATACAATGATCATTTTAAAATATCATCATTAAAGACATAAATTTAAGTAAAAAATTATAAAATTATCACTAATGATTTGACTACCATCAATATTTTGATACTAAAATTATGACAACATAATATACCATCACTATAAATATTTTTAGTAATAAACTATAAAATCTTTATTGATGAGTCGATCAATATTAATTTTGACACTAAAAGTATTTTTTTATCTTAAATATTAATATTATAAAATTATCATTAAAAATATTAATTTTGACACTAAAAATATTTAATCACAGACTGTATCATTGCTAAAGAGATAGAGTTTTAATGGCTATTTTACCAGCTATATATACATACAATGACCATTTTAAAATATCATCATTAAAGACATAAATTTAAGTAAAAAATTATAAAATTATCACCAATAATTTGACTACCATCAATACTTTAATACTAAAATTATGACAACATAATATACCATCACTATAAATATTTTTAGTAATAAACTATAAAATCTTTATTGATGAGTCGATCAATATTAATTTTGACACTAAAAATATTTTTTTATCTTAAATATTAATATTATAAAATTATCACTAAAAATATTAATTTTGACATTAAAAATATTTAATCACAGTCGTTAGCATCTTTCCCTGACACTGTCCAATCACACAAATAAGGTTTTGTTTTCAAGCACCCCTTTGAGAGTCAAGAAAGTGATCGATACCAGAGTGTCACAACAACACAGAGACATAGCGGTGGTGCAAACGATGGTAGAGCATAGAGGCAAGAGGGTGTATATGAGTGTGGAGTTCTTCCATGGCCTACTACTATGCAACAATACCACCATCTTCTGCCTCAAAGACTCTCTCGAGTCCACCATGATTGTTCACCTCCAACATCTTGTCACTGAGGAGATGGCCGCCACCATCTGGAAGCTAGCTCGACCTCCATCCGCTGGGTGGAGTTTGTGCTGCCACCACCATTGCCTCCCCCCACCCCCAAACCACAGCAAATCATGTATAAACCCAAGAAGAATCCAGACCTACCTGACCTCTTACCTAGGAAGTCCTTGTCCTCAACTCTTTAACCATGTGCCGGAAGTGTACCTCAATCTCCGATAAGGCTAATAGACAATGAGTAGTCCAAGATATCAATGTTGAAGGGTTCAAAGATGCAACAATACATTACCATCACACATGGGTGACAATCCAAAATAGGCGAGAGCTGGTGGGTACATGGCTTTTGACCACCATTTGAACCTCGTCCTCGACAATAGTAAGGAGTACGTAGGCATAAGGTACCAATTTTAAACGAAAACTACCCGAACCAGTGGATTTGGATTGGGTCCGACTATGAAGCCAAATCCTTGGTGTTTCCCAATGATAAAGAAAGGTGGCAACTTCGACGTGGATGAAAAGGTTGGCCAGACGTAGAGAAACAGAACTCCTTGAAGGTTACTTAAAAAAACTGCCATCAGAGACAATCCGTACCAAAGAATTCGTAGTATTTACGTCAGCCATTCACTTTACAATGGCAGCCCAGATTTTCTAACTTAAAATTTGAAATTTAAAATTTAAATTAAAAATTTAAAAAAAAATGAAAAATATAGAATTGTAATATTTTTTATTTATTATTTTTTTGTAAATTATATTATTTTATTATAAAATTATATTTATTAAAGATAAAGCAGGGATGACCAATGATAACAACAGCGATGTGACATGATGAAAAATGGTAGTAAATGAGAAGAAAGTGATTTGGATTGGTTCTTTTGCTTGATCATGCTTTTCTACTTTTTGTAATGGTATGTTATTGTCGCTTAAGTGGATCACTTTCATCCATAAAATATCGATAAAAAGTTAACGGATAGGAACTATTGAATTGATTCTAACAAGCTGTAGTTTTCTCCGCTTTATGCTGATACCGGCATCAAATTAAGTGTTTGGTGCATCAAATTTCATAATTATGCTTCTCTATCTCGGTGGAAAATATTTTCAGAGCATCTCATAATGTGACATTTAAAGCATGCTATCGATGAAAGCTACTATTTGATATTTCAAGAGAAAGGTTGGAGAGTATATTAATAAATAGGGATTATTCAAAATTATGAATTATCTACATAATCTAACATTTGATATGGATTAGCAGGAGGTGATGAAGGACGGCTAAATGTTAGATATGTTAGCAATGCATTTCTCAAGAAATATATTCGAATTCATCTTAGTGGCGTGATATAGTGCTTCATTAACTTTATTTGCAAAGAAATATGACATCTCATTAATGAGATAACCGTACAAATGTTTTCTTTTTCTTTATCTTTTTCCTTTTTCCAGATGAGGAATAATGTAGCCATAAGCCTACAGCATTTGTTAACATCTCAGAGATATTGCTTCTTATGCTGTTGCCATCCCTGTTACTATTTGTCAACTGCTATTGGCTTAGCTCTAGTACTTACATCCCTAGAAATATTTGAACGCTAGTGCTGTTGAAGACTTTGATATGGTTGCCCTGTGATTGAATCTCAAATACTTAATCAAAACGCTGACAGGATTATTTATTGGCAAAAACAACCAGGCTACAATATCCAAAGACAATTTATCAAAAAATAAGTATCTTTTGGAAAAGATTTTTGTCGTGACATCCTTAAGAGTCATGCTTGAGGCACTTCATTAGATGCTTTCTGTATGCTAGCTAACTTTGATTATCAAATCCAGCATCCGAAAAAATTCTTCCACCATTAGTGATGTGACATAAACCAAATCTTTCAAAATTGGAGCTGGAAGGGGAAAGAATCGCCTACCGAGGGTAATGGCATGATATTTACGTTGTAGTCTAAGTTTCAATTCCTGCATGACATTATTGGATTCTTTCCTAACCGGCCGGAAAAATGCTGGACGTAAAGGCCTTGTGGCCAATCCTGGGCGTCTGGGTGGAAAAGCTCCAATGGACCACATCACATCACATCACATCACAAACGTGAAAAATGCTTCGAAGAAGCTGCTAGTGAGAAATTCCTCAGGCCAGCACAAGCCTTGCTTCGGGAGAAAGCTGCAAGGAGTCAGCCTGCGTCAATCTCATGATTTATACTAGTTTTCTAGTGCAATGTGGCATGAGAACCTTCGCAACAGGTACAAAATAGACCACGAACATATTAAATAGTAGAGTGTTTGCAATAACGTGCCAAAAGTGGAGAACACTAAACTTTTGAAAACAAAAAAATATTATCTCTATCAAATAAGAGCCGTAGATGAAGAAAATTTTTATTGAGAAAATTTCTGTCGATTCACTTTTTAGTGATATCTAGATTGCTCTGTCTTTCAATTATAGTGTTGATCTGATATATTTATCGAAAGATGAACAACATGACGGATTGAATCACTTCTTATGTGGAGGAGCATTCTAAAGACTGAAGCTGAAGACATGATCAGATTTACCCTTTAATCCTGCGGAATCTTTTATATTTTGATTTTTTTGGACTGCTCAAATATTAGAGTACCATGATTGACCGTATATACCAAAAAAAAAAGATATGATTTAAATCTTGGATGGTATATATCTAAAAAATTAGATTTGGATAATTATAATATGGATGAGTTTTTTTCTTTTTCTCTTAAAAAGTTCAAATCATAAACGGCTCGAATAGAGTTAAACCCATGATCATCTCTAAACAGAGAGCATGTCACATCATACATAATAATTCTATATTTTTTCTTTTCCAATATGGAAAGAAATACTAAAGGTCTTTAAAATCTTCCAACAAAGCTTCTTCTGGTTTGATAACTGAATTGATGAAAACATCCCCTACAACTAGTTCCCTATATTATCCATGCTCAATATTAACAGATACAAGCCCATGAGTCTTTCTCTCAAAGAACAATTTATCAGCAAACTTCAAATCCCCAATGAATTCTTTGGCATTGGTAGAAATGCAATTATTATCCTCCCTCCTCAGCAAAATCACATTAATGGATAACGTCAAATTCAAGGAAATGGAGATGGATAGCAATTGAAAAATTCCCTGTTCGAAGTTCTTATCATCTTCTGAAGCATGGTAGAATAGTCTCTCAAATTGGGCTTATAGTCTGGAAACTATCTGTTATAGCCAAAAAAAAAAACAGGGGATCAAAAACCGGGAAGAAGACTCCCGGTAGGAGTCTTCTTCTCCGGCGAAATCCAAGCGAATCAGTAATCCTAGGATCCCTCGGAGTCCTAGGACTCTCTATAAGAAGACCCCATCTCTTTAGAATCGATCCATCGACTCTTTTTCCCTCTTTTTCTCTCCAATTTTTCCGAAGAAGAGCCGCGATCCCTTGCCTTGTTCTCGCCGTGACTGCTCTCCGACGAGGCCACCGGAGGTCAAGGTAAGTTTCCTTTTTTTTCCCTCTTCCTTCCTCTTCCTTCCGTGCTCCTGTGCACGGCTGCCGGCGACGAGAGTCGCCGATTTTCGAACGGGAAAGAGACCCTGTTTTTGAGCTTTTTTCTTTGAATTTTCCGGCGCCGGCGATCAGAATTGATCGCCGGCCATGCTCCTCCGTGACCGGGGGGTGGCCCCCGTCGGCCGCCGGCCTCCGCCGCGGCGGCCATGGCCCGAACGGCCGATCAAGGCCGGAGGACCAAGGGTCCCCTGTTCCGGCATGGGAAGAACCAAGAAAAAGAAGAAAAGAAGAAAAAGAAGAAAAAGAAAAAGAAGAAAAAGAAAAGAGAAGAAGGAAAAAGAGAAAAAGAAAAGGAAAGAAAAAAAAAAGAAAAAGAAGAAAAAGAAAAGAAGAAAAAGAAAAGAAAAGAAAAGAAAAGAAAAAAAATAAAATATAATAATAATAATAATAAATATATATATATATATATTTATATATATATATAAGTAAATAAATAAATAAATAAATTAAAAAAAAAAGAAATTGATGAGAGAGAGAGTTTCTCTCTCTTCTTTCAGTCTGAACCCTGACTTTCTCTCTCTGAAATTGGACTTTCTCTCTCTACTTTCTCTCTCTAGAATTTTCTCTCTCTAGCTTGTTTTTCTCTCTCTTGATGGATTTCTCTCTCTAAAGTTATCCTTCTAGGATTAGCATAGGGGAAGGCTTCATCTGATGATTCTGATCGAGTTTAGAGACGAGTCTGATTTTAAGCGAGATTTTAATTTTGAAATTTGTTAGATTTAATTTTGAATTAAAATTAATGTAAAAATATAATTTTGGATAATAGGCACGGAAGAATCTCCTAGAAGTTAGTCGATCTGTTCATTCAGTACTCCGTGAAAGGTAAGTAATGAATCATCTTCTCGAGATATTTTATATTTATTCTGAAAATAAATAATTATTCTCTGAAATTATGCATGATTTATGAAATTATGTTTTGAAAGAAAAGTGCGTTTGAAATATTATGGTACGTAGATTATGCACACGTTCAGTGAGAAAAATTATGATATATTATGATACAAAGTATTTTGATACAGATCGGATTTATGCTCTCAGTCTAACTATGTTTCAGTGGGCCCCGCCAATGGGGATTATACGTTGGTACTCAGTGGACCCTGCCAGTGGGGGTTGTGCACTGATGTTTGTGGACCCTGCCAGTGGGGATTGTGCGCTGGTATTTGTGGACCCTGCCAGTGGGGGTTGTGCGCTGGTATTCTGTGGACCCCGCCAATGGGGGTTAAACGTTGGTCATAGTCAAGGTTGTTGAGTTACGAGTGTTTTGAATCGAATCGAAGTTATGATTATATTATATGTGAATATTTGAAAATATTTGATTTGTATTAAATCAGCATGAAATATACTCTTATGTTTATTTGCAGCATTATTCTTGAAAATTATATAATATCTGAATTATCTAGTTGAGATATTTGTTACTTACTGGGCTGTCTAGCTCATTACCTTTCTTTCTATTTTTCAGATTCAGATAATTAATTTCAAGCGTGGAAAGAAATATTGGGACAGAGCTTTTAGAGGCGAGATTTAGCATTGTCAACTTCAATAAACTTAGATCTATTGTTTTATTGTTAGCAAAAATTTTATTGGATGTAAGACATTTGATTTAATTACTTGAATTACAGTTGAATAATAATTATTTGAATTTATTCCGCTGTGATGCATTGATATCGTGATGAGATGCCTTGCATGCTTATGGAGAGAGTTTTTCATGAGTATGCGGCGGTTGCCGCGACCCTCGATTCACAATCTCGGGTCGGGGGCGTGACACTATCTCTACCAGAAAAGATCAAAACCTTCATCTGGTTGTGTTACTATAATAAGATCCTCACTGTAGAAAAACTAAGGAAGAAAGGAGTCTAGGGATCAAAATCCTATCCACTGTGTAACAACTATTCAGTGTCAACTGATCACCTATTCACATCATGCACATATTTGCTTAAACTTTGGGGGTCAATATCTCATGGATGCAATCGCGGCGACCTACCAAATAATTTCAAAGATCTTTGGGGGCCATGGAGATCAAATGAGATTAACAGAGATGAGAACCAAGCATGGGATTGCCTGACAACTATTTTCTGTTGGTGTATATGGAATGAATGCAATAAAAGAATTTTTGCATTTGAGGCTAAAGCTTTTTCAGAAGTCAGAAAAATAGTTATCTTTCTGTTAAAAGAATGGACAACAGAAGCAAAAAATGAAAAAATTAAGCAACTTTTTTGTAGACCTAACACAATATAAGGACTTTCAAACCTCTGTTTTGATGGGACCGGCTGGAGTACTCCTTCAAATTCATTTTCTGAATGGGAAGCAAATGCTGAAGTGCTATTCATCATGACCTGATAGGTTTCCTTAATGTGGAAAAGTGCTATCATGGATTTTGATCTGTTATCTACTGTTGCTTAATCTTATAAATCATCTTTCAGCCACAGTAGGTAAAAGAAGCAGAATTGGCCACCAGCGATCAGAAGCTCAACACAAAGTATCACATGAATGGCCAGAAGAAGTACATGGGAGTTCCAGTAGCTTTTGTAGTATGGTCTGTAAAGAAATCTCTACAGGTCTGCAATAAGTCTGTACATATTCTTCATAACAGGCCTGTAAATAATCCTTCTGTCATAGGTCTTTCAAGTTATAGTGGGGAGGGGTTTTTGTAACGGGCTTGGGTTCACAACACCATCTAACGACACCATATCCTAGTATATATATCTCCATTCTCACAACTTACTATTACTATTTTAATTAATACATTAATTAGTGATGGAAGCATCTTACTTCCTTCATTTTTTCAAAAAAATTCTATATTTTTTCCCCTTCTATGACTAAAGGATATATAGCAAACAAGGAAGCACTGATCGCAAAGGCTAATAGATTCTTATTTGCATTTGGCTTGATTCATGTTAGTAAATCAACTCAATATCAACTTGCATCATATATTCCATAATTATTTGGTCATCAACAAGACCATAATTATACTTACAAAAACTCCGGACTACATTAGCAATTCCAAAAACATAACCCGGACGGGTTAATTAGAAAATTCAAATAATGGTCAAAATTTTTGACCGCAATATATAAATTAGAGGAAAAGTTACCAATACCATCGATGTGCATTATTTTTTTAGTAGGAAAGGACAATCATTCTACACAAGCATAAGCTAGACCACAGGCATCAACCACTGCAAAGGTACAAACAATAAGAGGATAATCATCAGTCTAAGCTCGCATGTACTCCAATTCAGCAGCTATGTTATACCAAAGTAATCAGCTATATGATTTGCCTATCGCTTCGTATACCTCACTTTAAAATTTGGAAATTCTTTTCTATAATCAACCAGGCTAAGATACATAGATGGTTGTGATCATGCTTCTGATTGAGCCATGAAATAGCCTTTGCCAAGTCATCTTCCACCAATATATTAGTCCTCTTTTTTCACGTTTGTTCCATACGCTTCAATCTTTCCCATGCTCCCTTCAATTCTGTGGAAGGCACTGAAGTCTCTAAGAACATAGGAACAGTCTGGGCAGCCATCGTGGATCCATTGCTACCTTCGATAATGAAGCTAACACCAGTACTTCCATCTACCATGTGGGAACCATAAAATTTTTAGTTTAATCCAGTTAGGTTGAGAGGGAGACCAATAAATAATGGAAGAAAATGGTGTAACGCGATACGAAATATAGGTTCCCAGTGTCCAAATTTGACATCGTAGCTCGAAAGAGTTTTCATGCTTGTGAACCAAATGTTGAGCCCATGATGGTAGCCAGGTGAACATTGTTCCACAAATGGGTTCCAATAAATTTCAGATTACTCGTTTTAATTGCCAAACCGGGCGGAGTACCGGAAAACGCGCTAACGTTAACTAAAAACCAGCGGTGACCATACCCCATTTACCGAGAGTGAGAACCCGCGGCAGCGGTGACGGATCCCGTGAGCCGTCGTCGCGGAGGATCGGGGCGGAGAATGTCCGGCGAACCCGGATAGTCGCGCGTCTCCGCCGGCTCTAGCCTTCATCCTCCTCTTCGTACTTTTTTCCGCCTCCGTGCGCGGCGGCGCGCCGCTAATCCTAAGGTTCCGATCATCTCTCTTCCTTGAACCGAAGAGAACCATAGGTTCCATGGAAACCCTAACGTTTAGAATCCTAATTTCTCGATTCTTGCTGTAATGTTCCGTATCCTTTTTGTTTTTTTTCCCCGGACTTGGACTTGATTTTGACCTTGCAGGTGAGGTGCAGCAAATCATGCGTCGGGGCAGAATTGCAATTGTGAGTACGTTAGGGTTCAAATTTGTTTTTTTTTGGTTGTGTTGAAGAAAATCTTGAATGGAAATATTCATCTACTGAGTTCCTTTTTCTTATTCCCGTTCGGTTTTTTGGCAAAAGTTTCAGCTATAGGCATTCGATATGGGAAGTTCTGTGGAGTGGGATGGACCGGGTGCCCTGGAGAGAAGCCCTGCAATGAGCTCGACGCATGCTGCAAGGCTCGTGGTGAATGTGTGGAGCGAAAAGGTGGGTTATTCGGCATGGATTCGGTGTTTCTCGAAAGAATCATTGTTAGTTGTTACACTCCTGACCCAAAATTATGAACCATGCTTATAGAAAATTCTTTCCACAAGCATGTAAGGCATCTTATCATGCTATTATACAACAATGAAATAATTAGTCAATAATTTAAATTCAAAATATAACAATTCAAATTCAAACTTTAATATCTCAATAAATTTAACAATATTCAATACATCTTACATTAAATTCAATAAGAATTTCAGTCTAAAATAAAAGTACGAAGATTCTGCTTATAATCATTCTTCCATTCATATCCTGCATCATCTTAAATTCTCGATATCTGTAAGCACAGTAAAAATAGAAGGTAATGAGCTAGACAGCTCAATAAATAATGATCACTCTCAGTAAATTTTATCAGATAAAATAATAAATAATCATTTATATAAAATAAACATATCGAGTTCATCAATTTGAAATCAATTTTAATTATACAATATAATTCATGCTAAATTTTTTTTCAAAAATTAAAATTTCTAGCGAGATTCTAAATTCTTTCATTCTCAAGTTTTTTTCATCAATTATGAGCTATGACTACATTTTTTCTGTGGTATGGTCATAATACTACATATTTTCTTGCGGTGATCTGCGAATCATCTGGCAACAAAGTCTTTCGAAACCGTTGATCTCGTTAACGATTTGTTGCTGGTCTCATTGGCGATATAAACCCTCAGGACAAATCAATTGCCAACGTATATGTCTCCATTGGTGGGATCTTTTACATAGTCAGATTGTCAATTCATATTGTTCTTATATCAGAATTCTTCATAAATCATGTTTCATATTCTAATTTCGATAAAAAAATATATAATCATGTAATATCGAAATCCATCAATATAATGCATTATAAAATCAATATGTTCAATCATGCTTCATCATAACATTTCAAATAAGATTTTTTATAACAAAATATCATTCATCCAATTCATGCATTGTTTCACAAATTATGTCAGAAAAATACATTATAATTTATCGATAAATTTAGAAAAAGTGAAACATTATTTACCTCGAATGTATTTCAATAATTCACATAATTTTATAATTTTTTTTTCAAAAATTCTGTTCGTAGATTATATCGCGATATCCCATGATCAAACATCCACAATCCTATACAGGATCAATTTCAATAATTAGAAAGGATCGAAACAATTAAGAAAGTTAGAATTGATGGACATCCGTATCCTATCGTTCAGATTGGTCCGATCATCTAATTTCATCTGGTCAAAATCCAATTAGGACATAAACGATCCAAAGTTTGACTATCAAATCAAATCGGATTTCAAGTGATAAGATCGAAGTTTCTTCATTGGATTCATGAATCAAGTGGAGAGAGAAAATCAGAGGAGAGAAAATTCATGAGATACAATCCAAATTAACAGGTGCCATAGTCCAACATTTCGATTGGTGTGATCAAAATGATCTAATCCAAATAATGGTTAAATCAGGATCATGGATAATCAAATTGAGAAATATCGAGTCTGATCAAGGTGAGTGCCAGTACGCTGCCTGATAATCATGGATCAGAATTCTTCATCAGATCAGAAATATTAAAAAAAATTTTCATTGATAAATCTTTTTAGAGAGAGAAATCAATCAAGAGAGAAATAATTTTAGAGAGAGAAAATTCATCTTAGATTCCTCAAACGATATGACTCAACAAATCCGATCGATCAGATCAAATCATGCTGAAATTATCACGTGGATAATTCAATAAAATCATGAGAAATAGAATCTTAAAAAATATTAGATCTGACCAAGGTGGATGTCGGTATGCCGTCCGACGATCACAAATTAAAATTTATCATTAGGATCAATTTCAATTTATCATCATTCTTCTTAAAATTTTAAAAATCTTAGGAGAGAGAAATAATTTAGAGAGAGAAAGTGGAGAGAGACTAGAGAGAAAGATTAGAGAGAGAAGAAAAGAGGGAGAGAGAGTCTATTTATTATTTTTCTATTTTTCTTCTTCTTTTTTTTTTTTCTTTCTCCTTTTCCTTCCTTCCTGTGGCCTCCTTTGGGCGAAACAGGGGACCGTGTGGTCCCCTCCTTTGGTCGGTAGATCAGCGGTGCGACCGGCATGACGGTGGCCGATGGTGGAAGGACGATGATGGGGCGGTTCGAAAGAAGTGAATCTGATGGTCGATGGTGACCACTGGCGTCAGAAAATTGAGAAGAACAACAAAAAAAACAAAGATTTTTTTTGCAACAAAATCTGACAAATCCGATCGCCAGTGATCGTGCACACAGGCAAGGAAAAGAAGTGGGAGACAGGAGGAAAAGAAGTCGGGGCTTACCTCGAGCTCCGATGACATCTCCGACGAGAAATTGAGGCAAACACGATGAAAGCTTCCGTGAGAAAACTCCGACGATCCTTATCGTTTGGCTCTTGATTTCTTGATGGGAGGAAGAGAAAAGAGATCTCCCCTTTAAAAAGGGTCGAAGAAAGGAGTCGTGGTGTTTTCCGACTTTGATTAGGAGCCGGTCAGGAGGAAGAAGACTCCTTATGGGAGTCTTCCTCAATTTTTTTTTCTTTGATGGGCTTTTGTGGGCTAGATTTAGGGCTCAATTGAGCCAGGTCATGACATTCTTCCCCTCTAAAAAAAATTTCGTCTTCGAAATTTTTCTTGCTTAAGTCTTTATAATTTCTTACTTGAGATTTATGGTAAAAATCTCATCCATAAATATTTCAATATTCTAATTATTGATACCAATTTATTCTTAAATCATTTTATAAGGAAAAAGTCAATACATCAAATATTGATCTGAAATAGAACCATTCATTTTCTTATTGTCAAAATCAACATCTCAAAGATTTTTAATTTTTAAGATTTCAAAATTATGCTCTTGTTCCTTATAAAATAATGTTCAATACCTCATGACTAGATTAAAATCAAATCCATCTCTTGTAAATAAAAGAAAATGAATATCTTAATTCCTGAATAAGAATTTTATTTTTTTTCAAAATACTAACCACTCTTAATTAATCAACCCATCATAAGATAGGAAAACATACTTCTATGAATCACATGATGATATCCAAATTAGTCAAAATTCAAAAATATTTTCTCTTATTCATGCTTTCAAAGATTAAAAATTTACCTTTTTAATCTCATTCTCAAACTTTTGATGTTTTAATTTTTTTTTGATGCAAATTCATCATTAAATCATTTCATAAAGATAAGATTAATATCACTAATATTGATTAGAATCAATACTATTATTTCTGATCATCAAAATTAATCACTCAATTTTAGATAAAGATATCAAATTTCTCACTAAAAATTCTTAACTGCTTATGATTTAATCAATTTATCACAAGATCATAAATAAATTTTACTACATTCTCCATAGATAAACTTTTAAGTATAAAAATCTAAGATCAAAATCATTATTCGATAAACAATCTCAAATTCTTTTTAATAAATAGAGAATTATTCAATTCTAAGATAAAAAAAATTTATTTTTAAATATTCTAAATCAAAAATCAAAAATCAAAAATTAAGATTCCACTCATCCTAGAATTAGGATGATAAATATTTTTGTAGCATAGTAGGTGGAAGCACTACTTTTAAAAATCACATTAAAGATATCCAAATTATTTTAAAAAATATTATTCTTTCTAATATCAATGAATTTCTTGTATCAAATCATATCATCTATCATAATTCTTTAACTCAAAGAGTCAACATTCCTGACTTACTCAAAATAATCTAGATCATCATGCTTCCGCTACGCATTCTATTCTAACAATTAAAATTTTTTAGGTTCACCAAAAAATTTTGATCAAATTATTTCTTTATCTTATCAATATAAAAGATCTAAAATTTTAAATTTTAATTGAAGTCAAAGATTAACTTTCGATTCTCATTCATACTTTTACTGGTGTACAATAATCTTGATTAACCTTTGAGTCCAATATCACATTTAAAACCATCATATAGGTTTACTATAATCAATACGAATCAAATCTTAATTCTCATATCGATTCAATTCAATAATTCCATATCAAAATCCTTATAAGTCAAATCAACGAGAAAATTCTTCAATGCTCTATTAAGTTAGGACATAATCAGAACATATAAAAATTTCAAATCATTATCTTTTCTAAAATTTCTATCATCAGGATCTTTAATATCTATCAAGTATCCTTTCATAACAATCATACAAGCCTCAAAAAATCAATTCTCTACTTAATAGATTCAATCAGAGATCTTATTAACAAAAGTAAAAGAACTCCATATCAATTTCTAAATTCAAAATTTTAAATTTCAAATTCACATGGGTCCCATAATCTCGAATAAATATAAATCGGATCTTTTATCTTAATCTAAAGATATCAATTTTTCATTAATAACCTCAACAATAATATCAGAAAATCTTTTGATCAACTTAGATACGAAATCTTTAAATTAAAATTTTATATACATCATATACTTTCCAAGAGATACAATAAGATCTATTATTTAGATCAAAGGATGATGATTAAAGATTTCAGTACAATGAATATCCTACAATCTCATAATCTATTTTATCAATAAGAAATAGGTTTCTTTGTAATATCTCTAAATATGCATTCATCCTAATATGTCACTTTATATATGATTCACATATCAAGTTCAATTTCAATAAATATTCCAATCAAGCATCATAAAAGACTTTCTTAGTCCATTCTGAAATAAAATTTTATCATTAAATCTTTATCTTACCAATAATAGTCAACTTCTCAACTAGAAGTAATATCATAATATTATTTTCATATCGAATTTGAACTTACGATTCACTTGAATAATCAATGATCAAATTAATAACCATAATGCACAATAAAATTTCATGTCTATCCTTTTGTAATTACTTTTGATCAAAATCTAACTAATCATATCATAATCCATAGATCATCCATCATATTTCAAACTCTACATGTCATAATCTCTTGTGGTCTTTTCATACATAATCTCAATGTTTAACTAAAAATCATAAAGATTTCTCATACTACAATCATCATAGATCTACACCATAATGATCCTAGTGTCTATCCTCTTATACTCATTCTATATTTGATTCTATATGTCATAGTTCATCCACTAATGCTCTGATACTACTTTAATTGTCACATCTCCGACCCAAGATTGTGAGCCGAAGGTCATGGCAACCACTGCATACTCATAAAAAATTCTTTCCACAAGCATGTAAGGCATCTTATCATGCTACCATAAAGCAATTGTAGAATAATTAGTCAATAATTTAAATTCAAAATATAACAATCCAAATTCAAACTTTAATATCTCAATAAATTCAATAATGTTCAATATTTTACATTAAATTCAATAATGCTTTCAGTCTAAAATAAAAGTATGGAGATTCTGCTTCTAATCATTCTTCCATTTATATCCTACATCATTTTAAATTTTTGACATCTGTAAGAATAGTAAAAATAGGAGGTAATGAGCTAGACAGCCCAATAAGCAATGATCACTCTTAGTAGATTTTATCAAGCAAAATAGTAAATAATTATTTATTGAAAATAAGCATATCGAGTTCATCAATTCAAAATCAATTTCAATTATGCAATATAATTTATGCTAAATTTATTTTTTTTAAAAAATTTAAATTTTTTTCGAGATTTCAAATTCTTTCATTCTTAAGTTCTTTTTATCAACCATGAGCTATAATCATATTTTTTCTATGGCAGGATCATAATACCGCGTATCTTCTTGCGGTGAGCTGCGAATCATTTGGCAGCAAAGTCCTTCGGAACCGCTGGTCTCGCTGGCGGTTTGTCGCTGGTCTCACTGGCGACATGTCACTGGTCTCGTTGGCGACATAAACTCTCAGGATAAATCAATTGCCAACGTATATGTCCCCATTGGCGGGGTCCTTTACATAGTCAGTTGTCAATTCATATTGTTCTTATATCAAAATTCTTCATAAATCATGTTTCATATTCTAGTTTCGATAAGAAAATATATAATCATATAGTATCGAAATCCATCAATATAATGCATCATAAAATCAATATGTTCAATCATGCTTCATCATAATATTTCAAATAAGATATTTTCATAACAAAATATCATTCATCCAATTCATGCATCATTTCATAAATTATGTCAGAAAAATATATTATAATTTATCGATAAATTTAGAAAAAGTGAAATATTACTTACCTCGAATGCATTCCAATAATTCACATAATTCTATAATTTTTTTTTCAAAAATTCTGTTCGTAGATCATATCATGATATCCCATGATCAAACATCCACAATCCTATACATGATCAATTTCAATAATTAGAAAAGATCGAAATAATTAAGAAAAATAGAATTGATGGACACCCATATCATATCGTCTAGATTGATCCGATCATCTAATTTCATCTAGTCAAAATTCAATTAGGATATAAGCGATCTAAAGTTTGACTATCAAATCAAATCAGATTCGAAGTGATAAGATCGATGTTCTTTCATTGGGTTCATGAATCAAATGGAGAGAGAAAATTAGAGGAGAAAGAATTCATGAGATACAATCTAAATTAATCAGGTGCCACAGTCCAACATCTCGATTGGTGTGATCAAAATGATCTAATCCAAATCATGGTTAAATTAGAATCATGAATAATCAAATTGAGAAATATTGGGTCTGATCAAGGTGAGTGTCAGTACGCTGCCCGACAATTATGGATCAGGATTCTTCATCAGATCAGAAATATTCAAAAAAAAATTTCATTGATAAATCTTTTTAGAGAGACAAATCGATCAAGAGAGAGAAATAATTTTAGAGAGAAAAAATTTATCTTGGATTCCTCAGACAATATGACTCAATAAATCCGATTGATCAGATCAAATCATGCTGAAATTATCATGTGGATAATTTAATAAAATCATGAGAAATAGAATCTTAAAAAAATATTAGGTCTGATCAAGGTGGATGCCGGTATACCATCCGACGATCACAGATCAAAATTCATCATTAGGATCAATTTCCATTCATCATCATTCTTCTCAAAATTTTAGAAATCTTAGGAGAGAGAAATAACCTAAAGAGAAAGTAGAGAGAGAAAGTGGAGAGAGAAGGATTAGAGAGAGAAGAAAAGAGGGAGAGAGTCTATTTATTATTTTTCTTCTTTTTTTTTTCTTTTTTTTTCCTTCTTCCCATGGCCTCCTTTGGGCGAAACAGGGGACTGTGTGGTCCCCTCCTTTGGTCAGCCGATCAACGGTGCGACCAGCACGGCAGTGGCCGACGGCGGAAGGGTGACGATGGGGCAGCTCAAAAGAAGTGAATCTGACGGTCGGCGGTGACCACCGGCACCGGAAAACCGAGAAGAGCAACAAAAAAAACAGGAATTTCTTCCGCAACAAAATCCGACGAATCCGGTCGCCGGCGATCGTGCATACAGGCAAAGGAAGGAAGGGGGAGAAAGGAGGAAGAGAAGCCGGGGCTTACCTTGAGCTCCGGTGATGTCTTCGGCGAGAAATTGAGGCAAACACGGTGAAAGCTTCAACGAGAAAACTCTGGCGATCTTTGCCGTTTGGCTCTTGATTTCTTGATGGGAGGAAGAGAAAAGAGATCTTCCCTTTAAATAGGGTCAGAGGGGAGGAGTCGTGGCGTTTTCCGACTCTGATTAGGAGCCGGTCAGGAGGAAGAAGACTCCCTATGGGAGTCTTCCTCAAAAAATTTTTTTTTTCTTTGATGGGCTTTTGTGGGCTGGGTTTAGGGCTCAATTGGGCCAAGTCATAACATTAGTTCTGTATGTATGTTAGCCTGTTCATGTTTAAATTCTCCATTCTTTTGAGTTGTTAGTACATTTCCGGTGCTTGTCGACTGAATTGTTACGAGCAAGTTGTCTCAGAACTTTGTTTTAATGGGAATGGGTTACATGTGATCTATGCATGATTAGATGCCACGAACCCCTTGCAAATGCTACCGGCTAGATAAGTACTTTCTCTGACAAATGTCTACTATAAACTTAGGAAACTAATTAACAGTTTCTGGCTTATAATTAGGGGCACATGCCACCTATTGATGCATCTGTTGTCAAAAAGAGTGCACTGCATGAGGGGTAGTATTATGATTGTACTAGGTGGGAAGTATCTAAACCTTATTCTGTCGTAATTGTCTCCTGAATATAGTTGCATGAAATAGCTATTAACCCAACTACTCACATTGCAGTTGATTCTCTTAAAGAGATCTACTAATATATAATCTCAATTGCCATATTAATTGGTGGGATAGTTGCAATTGTTTATGATGATGTGATTGGTCACAATTGTTCACAAGTTCTAATCTATCCTTGAGCTGCAACCAAGGAGTTTGGCATCAGGAAGGGCAGAAAATATTGATCATTTATATTAGATCTAAATCTATGCACCAAATACGTCTAGAGTTGCTATGCTGACAAGTTACTTTGGGATCTGGGCCAAAATACAAGCTGACCTATGATTGTTCTATCCGAACCCGACTTAACTATCAGAAGAAGCTGAGCTCCTTAGCCTGCTTTGGACTTCTTCTAGTTGAGTCTGGGTATGCTGGGTGGTTACAGAAGGATGAAAGGAACTCTTTTGTCATCCTAATGCCACCAATGTTGGTAAAGAAAAGGCAAATGTACTAATGGAGGGTACCGTTTCATTTCTATGGGTAGCTAGTTGAAAAAAATACAGGCTGAGTACACTAGATAAGTGAAGGAATTATTGACAAGGGTGACGTCACTACTATTATTGGGAGAAGAGACGAAGGAGTTTTCTGGAATGAAGGGAATGAGACATTGTAAGGGAGAAATATGATAAAATTAATACTTGGAAATAAGTAACATGCTGTATGTTTTTGTTTTTACCCCTAGGTTATGCAGTGTTTATTGATTTAACAGGGAGACATAGATGCTAACTTGGACCCATGGATGGAAGATTAAGACAATAATGATTCAAAGTTTATAAAGTAGAACATATATGGGAGACTATAAATGAGAATCAAGTCTCATTCAAAGTTTATGACCAACATAAAACCACAATATTATCGTTTTCATTATATTGGATCTATTATGAAAAAGGACACACACATAAAGGCATGTAACGGGAACAGAGTCAGATGGGTGATGTGGGTAGGTGCTTTTTGATGCTATATGATCGTAACATATATTTGAACTTGGAGAGAAAATTTTCTAAGATGACATTAATACCTACAATGTCATGCTTTCAAGTTGCTGGGTGACAGAGAAAGCAATGTAAGATGACTGTGGAGGAGATCAGAACGTTGAGCAGGATTTGGGAAAGTAGTCGGAGGAAAGATTGTCAATCCATCAATTGTTAAGTCAAGGAGTTGCACCAGTTGGGGATAAGTGGTTAGAACCAACCAAGATGGTAAGCATGTGCAGTCTGAAGAACTGAGACTTGACAAAGAAGGGGGCTTGATTTGCATCAAAGAGACAAAAGAGATGGAAAGAACCAAAGTTAGCATGGATTTTCAGCAATTGATTCAGAAAAGCTTTCAGTGAACATAACTTTGGCCTTAATTTCAGGAAAAAAGTGGCAAAGAAGAATATGTAAAGCTAACTCTAGATATTGGATGAGGCTAGTTGGTTGTTGTAACACAGGGGCCATGCTTAAGTTGCTTTAGCCTCAAGCTACCCCATTCTAATATGATGTTAAAGTTTGGGTTTTCCAGCTTGGAATCATCATTTCTTTTGCAAGTCGGGATAGCCTGACTCCAATAGCTACCTAATGTACGTAAAGGTAAATAAAACAAGGAGAAAATACTCATTTTAATTTGATTGAAACATATGCCAAAAAAATAGTCTTAAACAGGGTGCACACTCTTAATGACCTTTAGTTGTTCATTCCTTGAATGAATATCTCGAGTTTCTAATGAATATTTATCATTCAAGCATCTGAAATTTTGGCCTTTAGTTCTCCATAAGTTGTTGCAAAAGTTCCATATATATCTTTTATAACTCAATCTTCTTTCAAATTTCTGAAATAAGTAAAAAAAGGTCGCTATAACATTCCTATAGACTCAAGTATATAGCAATCAACTTCATAATGTGTTTTTGTGAAGCTTATAGCGTCATAGCCTGAAACTTATCAGTATGCCTTTTCAGCCTTGTCTTTTCCCTTTTCCCACCTTTTTTAACAAAAGATGTGTCTAGGAAGCTAGACAACTGGTAAGAAGTAGCCTCCACAAAACTGATGAAGGCTGGATTCAGGCCCAGGTCTCTGGTACAAGTGAAGGTGGCACCTTCCTTTTGTAGATGATTTTATTCAAACAAGAAATGGAGAATAATTGAGCTACTCTGCATTGCATTCATTCAACCAGTTGTAGGTTAACTTAGAATTTCCTTGGGCATACTTTTAGGAATGATGTTGTTAGAATTTTGGGCCCTTTGAGCTTGTACATTTGCAATCTTGGTTTCGAAGTTGGATTTTCCAACTTTGGTTTTACTTGAATTTGTTCTTCCTTTTTTAAAATACTGTTCTGTATGGTTTTCACATCATTGCTAATTTCCTATGGCTGTGGTTTAGATTTCTTTCCATAAGCAAGTAAAGCAATCATAAAGAATATTAATGGTTAGTCTACATAAAGTCTTGATTCTCATTGCATTTTCTGCAAACCACTTTTAGGCTGATAATTTCCTCATACTCAGGTCACCAGCTACTTTTTTGTTTGATTAATTGCATGGCTGAGGTCTGTGTTAATTCGATATAAAGACTCCTTATCAGGTTGCAAATAAGTTATTCATAAAATAGAGTAAGCTTGGTTACTTCCTCTAGATGCCTCGAGCCAATCTTCCACTATGTCTTCTTCCTTCACTTTCCATTTTAAATTTAGTCAGTTTTTAAGTTGATCCTGATCAAAGAACTCTACTTGGAATCAGATCTGAACCATTTTCTAATCCTCAAATATATCTTCACATCCTCAAAAATATGCAATCTTTTCTTGTCCAAGCTGAGAAATTACTGTCTTGGTAATTCACAAATTTGAAGCATCAAACAAGTAGATCCTGCTTTTTTATTGACTGTTCCTAACTTTCAGTCCTAAAGTTTGGCTATTTTCTAAAAAGAAAAAGAAAAAAAAAAAATCTGTTTGGCTACCTGAGCTGCCTATGCAGCAGCCTAGGTTTAGGCTTCACTTGGGCTCCAATCACCTGATCACTGGTACCATGTGACCCCTATTTGCGACCCGATGCTTAGAGGATGCCCGGATAACCTGCCTGAACCCCTGCTGTTGCATTTGCAGGCAAAGTAGGCCCGATTCAGATGCAAATTTAGCACGCAAAATGTGAGCATGTTAGGTTTGCTTAGGGATGAGGCTGACCCCGGGACTGACTGTTGTGCTGCATTTAATCAATGTCGACAGAAATTTCGTGCCCAGATCTTAATTTTGATGGCCATTTTATGTTTAATTCATGGCCCATTCATAAGTGTGTAGAAAATAGGAATACCTTATACAGAAGCAGGCCTAACTGTTAGCAGGGAATAGGGCCCTGTTTGGATGTTGGTTAGGAGGTGGTCAAGTGATTGTTATCCACTTAACCAGCCAAATAAACCAGCCAAACAAGATCAAACAACAAGATGTTAAACTTTGCTTATCGATGCTCCAAAAAGTGACTTATCCTGGTTAAGTATATTTTATGGTGGGAGGTGAAATATGTTTAACCATGGATCTCTCTCTTCTCCCTCTTTGCTTTTAACTTTTTTACACAACCCATCCTATTAATCCTCTATTGTCAATCAAACGAGGGATATTTTGAACCAATGTATATGTGATTAAGGGGTGACTAATGGTTAAAGTTATCTGCCCCCTGTTAGCTATTTGTTATCTAAGCCTGAGGGACTAAATATAAAATGCTGTTTATGGGTTAAACAAACAAATGGCAGTGAAACAAGGAACCAGGTGTTAAGTAACATGTACCCCCATTGCACCTTCCCTCCCTCCCTCCCATTATCTTTGCTTAGTTTTGTGCGCAATTTTTATCATGTCGTAAATCTTAATATTTCTAATGATTTTTATGTAGGCTCAGTGTAGTACCTTGAATGCTTCCATACTACAGCTCCTTGTTAGAACATTGGTTAGCAGGTTTCCAAAAGCTTCCTGATTCCAAGATAACTTGTATCCTAATCATCAACTACCTAACCTACCTTTGGTTTCTCCATGTTCTTGTAAACCAAATCATGAAAAAATTAATTGAAATTATGAATATGTTTATCCTGCTTAGGTAAATCCTTGTGGAAGTGGATGAGACAATTATAAGATACGTATGCCTTGCTGGTAAGAGGAAAGTGAAGAGGTAACACGACCATTAAAAAAAAAAAGGCTGCAAGGTTCCGGTAGATGAATGCTGAATCAAAATGGAGTTGGAACCAAGTATGATCAAGCAGCCCCATGAAGAAGAATGCATACAACTGACCCAAGGCAAACCCAGGACCAAGCTTGTTGTTGATTATGTTTATAACTTGTCATTGTGATGCATCCGCTCGAGATCCAAGCTGCAGCATGAGATCATTAGACATGATTGTCGCTATACTACTAAAAATATCTTTATAATACTAGTTGCAGAACATTAAAAGAGCAACTGATAATGTATCAAAAAATTTGCATTTGTAAGCTGGATGCTGACTCCTGTCATTGTTGGAAACTGTCTCAGGTTTGATGAGTGTGAGATGTCATGAGAAGTTCAAAAACTGCATTAGGAAGGTGAAGAAGTCTGAGAAGGATGGATTCTCTAAGGAGTGTCCTTATGAAACAGCAATGCCTACTATGATACAAGGGATGGACATGGCCATCTTATTTAGCCAGTTGGGTGGCCAGCATACCGAATTATAGGTGTACCTAAAATACACTCTGGACTTGCAATTCTATATTGTAACAAACCGATACCGCTTTCATTATGCACAGTTCTACTTTTTGGAGAAATGATCTGTATCTAGACCAACCATTGCTGCTGCCAAAGATTCTGCCAAACGTGAATCTGCTGGACATCAAGATGGCCATAGTAACTCAATATCCCTCTGATGTCCAAGCCATTTTACTTGTTGGAAGATCATTTGCTTTGGCAATTCAGACTGTAAAATCCCACACGTGATCATTAGCCATTGAACATTACATTGAGTTTTAGTTCTGACCCCTTTCTTTTTTTTTAAATGTGAAGTGATCTGAAGATAAATTGGACGAAATCGAGGATCTGTGCTGTTGTATCAGGCATTCATTCATTTGTTCTTGGGCTTTACAGAAGAATCTAATCACAATATTTATTGAAACTTGTATGAAACTCTCTGATAACCTCTTATTTTATTATTGGTCGAAGGATTCATCTAGTAGTTTCTGCGTAATCGAGTTTTCCACCAACTATTCTCATGTGTCGTGGAACTCACTCTTAAAGTATGCACATCTTGTTCCTTTTTCATTAATTATTCTTAAAGCGTGCACAACCTTTTGAAACAAGCATGCATCACAGGATAACCTTGGTTCTTCCTTTTTCATAAATTCACAACATCTGTTCTTGTTTTGGTGAACGCAATAAACTTCTGTACTAATGGATAACCATGCTTCTTCCTTTTTTATTTTTTTGGTAGAAATGCTTCTTCCTTCTTTTGATACCATATTATTAGTCTAGTTTAGGATGGATCTAAATAGAGAGAATATAATTAGAAATTTGATGGAACATGAGCAAAACGCATCTTACTCCCAAATCAACTCCTGCATGAAATTCAGAGAGACACAGCTTAAACAAACACGTCCAAACTTCCTATTTTTCGCCTTATTCAAATCAAAAACCTGCTATGTTTCCGCATAAACAGCAAGGGTCGTATAAAAAACTTTCGGAGGGTGTTTGGTTGGAGCAATTGAGGTCTGATAGGAATAAAAATGGATGACTTCCATTCCAAGGAGTTCTATTTCGATTATCATTTCAGAGAGGAATGGGAATGATCCAATTTTTGACCATCTTCAGGAGAATCAAAATCTTATTCCATTGGAATGAGATAAAATTTTAAAAAAAAATTTCTAGAAGGCTCCAGTGCCGATCATATGGTGGGGGATCTGGCCGATGATGGCGACCATGGGGATGGAGTTGAGGAGGATGTCGGTGAGGCTGGAGATCAGGTTAGTGGCGTCGAGGTCGGAGGTGGTGATGCAGATGCCGGGGCGGCCGATGAAGCGGGCATAGCCGGAGGCGATGAAGACCTTGTCTTGCTCGTGGCGGAGGAGGTGGTTAATGATGGAGGGAGAGTGGATGAGGGCCTGGTGGATCTCCATGGAGGCGCCATCGGGGTAGGCAAAGACATCGGTGACGCCTTTGCGCTCGAGGACTTTGACGAAAATGTCTGCGCCTTTACGGGGCTTATTAAAGAACAAGCGGTAGAGAGGGGAGGAGGCAGCGATGGAGGGGGTGGGGGAGGCGTGGGAGGCATCCAAGGTCGGGGAGGTGAGGGAGGTTTGTGGTGCCGAAGCCAGGTGAGGAGAGGGGAGGGGGTTTGGTGGCATCGGAGCCGGAGGATAGGAGGGGGTTTGATGGTCGCACAGAGCTGGATGTGATGCGGACGGTGGTGGGGCGGGGGCAGCGCAGTCGCGAGAGGAGGGGGCTCTGCGGCAGAGAAAAAGAAGCATGGGGGGCCTTCCTTCCTTCACCTCTCTCCTTTTTTTTTTCTTTTCATTTCTTATCTATTTTTCTTTTTTTCTTTCACTTTTTTTCTATTTTTCACAAAATTATTTATATTTTATGTTTTATTTTAAAAAATATTTCATAAAATATTTTATTTTTTTATTATTATATTTAATTTTTATTTAATATTAATTTTTAAAAATTTTAGTTAAGAATAAAAATAAAAATTTAAGTTGACTTCGATTCCTATTTTGTATGAACCAAGCAATAACAATGAAAATCATCCATTCCGATTTCAATTTCGATCACGAATCAAATATTTTGAAAGATTAGACTATTTCGATTTCAATTTCAATCTATTTCAATTCTCATTCTGATTTCAACTTCGATCGCGAACCAAACACCCCCCTCAACTTAGTGATTTAGAAGCATGTACTCTTAGATTTAGTTGTATTTTAAATGAACAAATATGCATGTGCATGGCCATGCTCTTGGGGTGAAGACAGCAAGTACGAAGGGATTTTGTTTGCAAGTCCAATGGTTGTCGCAGTCTTTCTTGGTATTGTAAAAATAGTCTTCCAACCATCAATGACATTGTCACTTCTTCTGTTAGGTGGATATCTGGCCAGGACACCACATTCCAAGATCTTTTCAGTACCATACGATGCAGCAAGAAGAAAGAAGAAATGAAATAAAATAATCAAAATATGTGAATTAGCCACAAAAGAGCTCGCCTCCACGGGGAATGCAAACTTCACTATGAAAAAAAAATTTACAAGAAGAGACCTCACCCTCAACCCTTGTACATTCAATTCTCTCTCACTAGAAGTTTCCCTCACAAAATCTCTCTTTCTCTTGGAAGATCCCCTGAAGTGCCTGGCGACCGCTGTTCAGAAGCCTCTGCTCCTTGTCTCTCAGCGCTTCCGCCTCTCTTTTCTCTCTTCTTGGGTTCTACATGGCTGAGAAAATGAACCACACCTCTCTCTGTTCGTCACAGGCCTTTTTAAAGGCTTAAACTGGGTTTAAACCTAATTAGATTAGGTTTAGGTCTCCTAAACAAGCCAAATCATGCTCCTGAACCGTCGGATCGTCATCGGAAACTCACTGGGCTGTTCGATCGCGATCGGTCCACGGAATAGTACCGTGGACCGCATGAAATGCATGGGAAATGCCCACGCAGTCCACAGGCCCAGCTGTGGACTGCCCGATCCACGGTGGACCGGTGTAAAGGGCCAGGCAGGCCGCCTGGGCCTGGGCGGGCCCGCGCGCGCGGGCCTGGGCCACGCTTGCACGTGGGCCTGCACACGGGCTGGGCCGTGCGTCCTGTGCGCCTGGGTCGCACGTCCCGGGCGCCGCCGCCTGCGGCCGCATCGCTGCTGCCCGCCGCGACCGTCGGTGGTCCTCCATCGCCTCGAGTCTCGTGCCGATTTCAAAAGCTCGTATCTCCATCCGAGCTCCGTTTCGGATGATCTTGGTCTCGTTGGATTCCATTTTTCACCACGAACCTCGTTGTGGACTGAATCTCGAGGCGTCAAATCCTTACAATCTCCATCTCGACTCGATATTCAGCCTCTTTCAAACTCTGAGAGCTTCTGGATCTCCTCTCCCCCATGCCCTGGGGCAATCGCTTGCTGATCATGGATGGGCAAACATGGGAGTCGAGCCAGACTGCTCGATCCCATCTCCATCATATGCTGTGCTCCTCCTTACCTGAGACCTGCTCGGGGTATCATCCTGCGACAATAGGAATCTTACCTTGCGACGTCGCCTCTCATCCTCCCGAGTCTCCTGTCTTGTGCCCGATCCGCCTCTTGGAGCTCCACCTCGCTCTGGGCTCCTCCTGACTCCCGAAGCTCCATCTCGCACTGGGCTCCCCGCCAGGTAATAATGTTCTCTGCTCTCCTTCTTCCCATCCAGCACAATCATATTGCCGCATAGCACCCTCAGGATTCCTCCACCAGCTACCATCCTGTAGCCTCTCGAATCCAGTCTGCTAAGTGAGATAAGATTCCGTCTGAAATCGAGTATGTATCGAACCTCCCCCAATCTCCTCACTGCACCGTCATGTGTCCTCCAGCTAACCGTCCCAATGCTTCTGATCGCACAGCTCGATCCATCCGACAGATATACAGTGCCCTCACTGTTCTCCAAGGAGTCAAACTGCTCCTCTCTGCAACATACATGATAGGGACATGCAGAATCTAATATCCACTGCTGGGAAGAAGTAGATACCTCATCAAATATCTCAAAGATATCTCCATCTGAATCGCTGCCGGCCGTCGCTATAGCAGCCACTGTTCGATTTTTGAGTTGAGGGCAATCTCTGGCTAGATGCCCTAACTCCTCATACCGGTAACACCTGATTTTGCTCAAGTCCCTCCTGGACTTAGACCGTCCTCGTTGCGATCTCCTGTCGCTCTGTCTACCGCCTCCTACTCCTCCAGAAGCCACCAAAGCTGAGCTATCGCCACCTGAGCTTGAAGCTGGGTTCTCCCTCCTGAGAACCTCGTTCTGGAGTATCGCCGCGGTGACCTCGTCCATCTTGATAGTGCTCTTCCCCACTAGAAGAGCAGTCACCAAGAACTCATATGAAGGAAAAAGCAACGCCAGCAAAACCAGCGCCCTGGTCTTCTCCTCAACGTTCTCACCAACGCTGAGGAGGTCGGTGAGGATTTTCTGGAAGTGGCTCAAATGCTCCTGCACGCTCTGTCCCTCAGTCATCCGCAGTTGGTAAAATTACCTCAAGAGAAAAAGTATGTTGGTGAGAGACTTCGCTATGTACAACTCCTCGAGCTTCGACCACAGCATCATCGGGAAAGTCTCGCTCAGCATATGGATCACCACCTCATCCGTCAGGTACATGCAGATGATACTCACCGCCTGCATCTGTAGCCGTTTTCAATCCCGCACCTCCATAGTGGTCGGCTTCTCATCGTACAAGAGAGCATCGATCAACCCCTGTTGGATGAGCACGTCCTTCACCCTTGCCTGCCACAAGAAGAAATTGCTCTTACCATCGAACTTGTTGATCTCCATCTTGATTGTTCCTGTCTTCTCCATCTCAGTCTTGCTCACCACCACTGCAATCTGCGTCTTTGTATCGCCTTGCTCTGATACTACTTGTTGGATGGATGTCTGGTTAGGACACCACCTCCCAAGATCTTTTCAGTACCACGCGATGCAGTAGAAAGAAAGAAGAAACAAAACAAAACAATCAAAATACGTGGATCAGCCATAAAAGGGCTCGCCTCCACGGGGTATACAAACTTCACTATAAAAAAAAATTTTATAAGAGGAGACCTCACCCTCAACCCTTCTACACACAATTCTCTCTCACTAGAAGTTTCCCTCACAAAAGCTCTCTCTCTCTTGGAAGACCTCCTGAACCCCTGAAGTGCCTGGCAACCGCTGTCCAGGAGCCTCTGCTCTTTGTCTCTTAGCGCTTCCGCCTCTCTCTTCTCTCTTCTTGGGTTCTGCACTGCTGAGAAAATGAACCACACCACTCTCTGTTCGTCACAGGCCTTTTTAAAGGCTTAAACTGGGTTTAAACCTAATTAGATTAGGTTTAGGTCTCCTAAACAAGCCAAATCACGCTCCTGAACCGTCGGATCGTCACCGGGAACTCACTGGGCCGTTCGATCACGATCGGTCCATGGAATAGTGCCGTGGACCACGTGAAATGCATGGGAAACGCCCACGCGGTCCACAGGCCCAGCGGTGGACCGCCCGATCCACGGTGGATCGGTGTAAAGGGCCAGGCAAGCCGCCTGGGCCGGCCCGCACGTGCGGGCCTGGGCCGCGCCTGCACGCGGGCCCGCACACGGGTTGGGCCACACGCCCGGCTCGGCCGCCCGCCCGCCTGAGCCGCACGTCCCGCGCGCCGCCGCTTGCGGCCGCGCCGCTGCTGCCCGCCGCCGGCCGCCGGCGGTCCTCCACCGCCTCGAGTCTCGTGCCGACTTCAAAAGCTCGTATCTCATTCATCCGAGCTCCGTTTCGGGTGATCTTGATCTCGTTGGACTCCGTTTTTCGCCGCGAACCTCGCTATGGGCTCAATGTAAGCTGAATCTCGAGGCGTCAAATCCTAACATCTTCTTTTCACTTGGCTCGTCAATAGATCGTTTCCTTTTCTCAATCTTGGCCCTGGGACATTTGCAACTGGTAGATCCTTTACCTCAATCCTCAATATTGGTGAAATGGATGCCCCCTCTCCATGGTTGGTTAAGGTAAATTTTGTTGGGTCCGTGAAGAAGGGCAAAGCCCGTGCTGGATTCATTATTCGAGATCACTTTGGGAGATTACTTTGTGCTAGTGCCCGTGCTTTCTCTTCATCCTCAGTTCTTTGTACTGAACTTCAGGCAGCTTGGGAAGCTCTGAAGATGGTATCCGCTGCTTGGACTCATCTTTCCATCATACTGGAAGGTGATTCCATCTCGATTATCCGATGGCTTTCAAAGAGTTCTTTGAGCTTCTCATCTTATCCATTGATCAAAGAGATTTTGGTACTGTCTTCTTCTTTCCATCATTTCTCTGTTCGGCATATATCCAGACAGGAGAATGCCATGGCAGATTAGTTGACAAATTCTAGTACATCATTCGATATTTTTCATTCTACTCGGCTTCACCCGAAGTTGGCGTTGTTATGAGCTGCTGATGCTCAAGGATTGTGTTATCTACGGCCTCCATAAATTTTATTTGACTGATTTTTTATATTTTTTGTGTTTCTATTTTATTTTATTTTTATTCTTATGTTACAAAAAAAAAAACGATCTTCCAACCATGTCACAAGTTGTTATGGTCAAGGGCTCGTGGCTCGTGCTAATCGGTCTCCGCTTTTGCATATGTAAGCTATAGCATGGGCTTTCATGGTTTGTTCTTTAAAAGATACCTCGCTGAAGAGAGAAGGTCCTACTTTGTATAAGCCTGGCTCACAACCAAAGTAAAATTAATGATGCTCTTCCATCTTCCTCCAATACCACGACACAAGTCATGCTTCCTCCAATAGCTGTCATGATCCCCATGGCCTAAAACATTTTTTGAGTTCCCAACAGAATAGCTATAAGCAACAAATACTTGAAGCGCGGAAGGAAATATTTTCTTTCAAGCTGCGCAAAATATAACTGATATCAACATGCATCATCAGGAAGTTACGAGAGCAAAGCAGGAATAACCAAAAACAGAAGCAAACGATGCCCAAATCAACAACCATGGGAGGGAGTCGGAATGGGAGCTCCCATGACTCACCTTTTAACCAACCATTCCGTCCTCACCAAATGCAAGTCTCACCTCAGAGAACGTCACTGGTTTCATCTTTGCTCTTCTAGTTCATCCTAGTGGTGAAGTGGTATGGATAAAATCTATTCGAATTCATTTTCGTATCCGAATTAGATATATTCATGAGCCGGATCTTGAGTCTATACTCTATTCATTTTTAATCGGACTTCGGGTTGGACCTATATAAATTTTGACATTTTCTAGGCTTAAGCCCGGCCCATGATCAGGTCTAATCCGAATCAATTTGGATGTAGATAGAAATTTGAGAATTTGATTAATATTCGTATCTGCATCTATATCCGTCAAAGAAAAATAGATATGTATATAAATAATCTAACTAATATCTATATTCATATTTATATTCATAAAAAAAAAAAGATGCCGATATAGATAGCAACTATCCAATCCATATCCGAATATCCGAATCTACCTATAATCCTATATAATTTTATATAGCACTTGTTAATTTATAAAAAAATTATAATCATATAAATATATTATTAATTTAATTTATCATTTATTTAATAATATCTTTGATTTTGTTGTCATAAAATTTAATTATTCAACTTATATCCGTAATTATATTCATACTTCCTGTATCCTAATTGTATCCATATATATTTAAAATAAATATAAATATAAATTTTTATATCTGAATAATATTCATATCTATATTTATATTCATAAGGCAAAATAAAACAAAAAAAAGAATATTTTTAAATTAAATTTGCTATTTAAATTATATCTTTGTATTAGTTCATCAGTCTAGGAGGTTACAAAGCTAACAGGCCATGATTCCACTTGTTCTAGATTAAATCCTCATTTAACTTAAGGAATGTTTGGTTGGGGTATTCGGATTATGGGTTCATCTGATGACTTCTAGAAATGATTCATCTAAAAAAATGGTTATGGAGGAAAATGATCTTTGCTATGTTTGATTGGTGAAAAAAAAATACTTCAAAAAATAATACTAGAAAAAGAGTACCATATTTGATTGGAGGTAATCCTATATAGAAATATTATCAAAATTATAAAAATATTTATTATTATAAAATAATTTTTTAATACGATGATGACATTATTATCCATAATTAATTTTTATATAATAATTACAATCACGTAGCTCTTTGTATAGTACTATTTATATCTTAATTTTTTTATAAAAAATTTTTTATTGAATGAATTTAGAAAGATATCAAAATAAATTTAATGGTTATATCAAAATAAATTCGAGGATATTTTTATTAAGTATGGATTACCACCACTCAAAAATATATCAAATATCAAATCTTCTATAATATTTATTTTATCTTCCCTTTTAGGATCCATTAATTTGTTTATCATCTTTTTTTTATTTTTTATATAAAATATAATAATCTGATATGGGATGTATTTTTCTATATCAAATTTATCCAAATCAAATGGACCTTAAGGGTCCATTTGGTTGAAGCTAATACAACATGGAGAAATAAATTTCATATCAGATTACTAAGTTTGATATGCAAAGTGGAAGAGAGAGATAGTAAACAAATTGATGAATCTCATATTTATTTTTTTTTAAAAAATAAAATAAATATCATGAAAAGTTTGTATTTTATAAATTCTCAAATGATGATAATTCATACTTAATAAAAATATCCTCAATATATTTAATATAGAGATATGCAGAATGAAATATTGATAATAATGAAAATATTGAGAAGGATAAAGTTCGAAAAATAGAGTACATATACAGTTATTGAATTTATTTCGATGCTTTCTCAAATTTATTCATTAAAAAGTTTTTGCAAAAAAAATTAAGATGCAAATAATATGCTACAAAGGATTATATGATCATAGTCTTACAAAAAAAGAGTTATATGATTATAATTATTATATAAATACTAATTTCAGATGATAATACTATCTTAATATTAAAAAAATATTTTATATTGATGGATATATTTATAAATTTAGTCAAATTTTTATATAAGATTATCTCTAACCAATTATCGTCATCTTTTCAACACTATTCTTCAAAATAATTTTTTCACCAATCAAATATAATATAATATTTTTTCTATTATTTTTTTAAATAAATAATTTTTAAAAATTATAAAATTTTAATTCGTAATACTATATATCCCGATCAACTGGATCTAAATTATTGCCCAAGTAGATCAGCCAAATCCCACAATGCGTGATAAGAACATTAACCCCTGCATTTCAGGGATTTGGAACTTTTGATTGCACGTCAACCACGATGCATGTGCTTCACGATTTGCGCTGGTGCATGGTCCAAACAATAATTTCTCTAAGAAGCTGAGGGACGTCTAGGGCTGGAAGTGGGCTCGGACTGGCTTTAGGCCAGATTTTGGGTTTAGTCTAAAGCTATTCAGGCTGGGTTTAGACCAAAAAATAAGGCCCGTTTTACTTTTGGGCCGGGCTCGGACCTATCTTTGACCTAGCCCGGGTCCAAGCCCAAAAATTTAGCCCGATTATGAGCCCAAATATCAAGGGCTTCATTCTATCTTTCTCCCTTTCGAAGTCCCGAGTCCCATTTTTTTCCATCGAGGTGCTCTGGATCCGTCCGTCGACCGTTGCCGTCCTTACTCCCGATCCTTCCTTCTCTCCCGTCGGCCGTCGGTCTCCGCCGTCGCTCTTCTCCCATTCTTCAGTGGCGTCGGGCTCCCCCCTCCAATCTCCCATAGGTGCTCTCCTTTCCACAAGTCTGCCTTCGTCGCGTCCGTTCTCCCTAGATCGCCTCTTCTCCATCTGACCGTCACTCTCTCGAGCCTCAACTGTGGCTCCCAAGTCCCCGTCTCCCTCCGACCGTCGCTCCCAAGCCCCACTGGCCAGTGTACCTCAACTGCCTCGACCTCTCTAAGAGAATTTGACAAGCTCTTCGACGGTGTCGGCAAGGTCTACAGCTGGTCTCGCCACCCATGCTAGTTTCGACCGCAATCGCTGCCGCTTGGCTTCTCACCGCTCATGCCCATACCTTGAGATGGGCGTCATCTTTATGGAAATCGATGGTGCCATCCAGGCTAAGCTCGAGCTCCAGGATTCAGGAGGTCGTCGTCGTTGTCGGAGACCTAGCGGGCATCATCGTCGCCGTGACTAGCCACTGGAATGGGTTAGGGCTTATAGGGCTTTAGCTTTTTTTTTTTATAAAATTTTTAACAGAAAATTAGGAGTGATGTTGGTGGTGGGCTGGCCCGATCTATTCGGGTCGAACTCGGATCTGAATTTTTAAAAATTTTTGAACTTAAGTCCGGCCTGAAACTCGATAAAAAATTTTGAATTGAGCTTGGGTTGGGGTCGCCCACTTCCAGCCCTGAGGACGTCACAAGAGCAACAGGGTGGCAGCGCTGGTAAAATAAAATAAAATAACTCATGCAAGGTGGTTTGGCAACCGCGTGGGTGGACAATATATGCGGCTGCCTGGGGCCTCCGTAATGCATGCACTGGGTGCAATTGTACCATGCAAATCCCACGGTGAATAACACGCCACGCGGCCTCTTGTATTCCACCGATTCCCGATTGGGCAGACTCAAATCAAAAGTACTTTTCTAAAATAATATAAAAAAAAAATTTTTTTACCAAAATATATCAAAACGAAACTTATTTATCAAACTAATGCAAAAGAAAAAAACGCCATTTTGAATGACATTTTTTCCCCTTCCACGTCAGCCCCCATTTCTACAGTGGCATCGTCCCAAAAAAAAAAAAAAAAAATGAAGAAACGCCATTCCGAATGGCATCTTTAAAAACGCCATTTTGAATGGCGTTTTCAAAACCGCCATTCAAAATGGCGTTTCCCAATTTTCCCACCCAAAAAAAAAGGAAAAAAATTATGGAAAAATAGAAAATTTTATTTTTTAAAATTTGAAATTAGTTAATAAATTAAAATTTTAATTTGGATTGAAATTTAAAATATAAAGATTTTAATTTGTAATTCATTAAAAAAATTAATTTAGATTTTTTATTTCAATTTTTTTTTAAAAGATGTCAAAAAAAATCTTAAGAAAAAAAAAGAAATTATCATAGGAAATAAAAAAAGGAGAAAGAATTATGAAAGAAATAAAAATTTGAAATTTAATTGAAAAACATCATTCGAAATATTTGTCTTAAAAATTTTTTTTAAAAAAATTTGAAGTAATCAAAGAAAAAGAATTTTAATTAAAAATTAAAAAGAAATAAAATTTTAAAGATTAATTGAAATAAAAATATTATTTCAAATTACTTTCAGAAATTAAAAATAATTTATTTTAAAAAAATTAAAAATTTTTTTAAAAATAGGGTTAAAAAATTTTATAAAAACATAAAGAATTAAAAAAAATAGAAATTATAATTTTAATTGAAGAACAAAGTTTATAATTTTTAATTTTAAGAAATAAAAATTATAATTATAAATGAAATTAAAAATTATATTTTAAATAACTAAATTAATTTAAATATAAAACACCATTTTGAATGGAAAATTGGAAAATTTTGTTTTTGAAAATTTGAAATTAGTAAATAAATTAAAATTTTAATTTTGATTGAAATTTAAAATATAAAGATTTGAAAAAATATATCATAAAATAATAAAATTAAATTAAATTAATTATAATTTTTTTGTTAGGGTATTTTATCAATGTGACTTAAAAAAATTAAATTTGAATTAAATTTTGATAAAAAAAAATACATTAAAAAGTTAAAGGAATGAGGAAAAGTTAAAAAGTGAAAATTTTTAGGAAGTCACCAAAAATAAGAATTATAAATTAAAATATTTAAAAAAAATTATAAAGTTTAATTGAAATAAAAATTTTTTTAAATATATTTTGTAAAATTAAAATTAAATTAATTGAAATATTTTTCAAATAAAATTTAAAAATAGCCTAAAAAAATTTTATAAAAAGATAAAGAATTGAAAAAAAATAGAAATTGTAATTGTAATTGAAGAACAAAGTTTATAATTTTTAATTTTAAGAAATAAGAATTAAAATTGTAATTGAAATTAAAAATAATATTTTAAATAACTAAATTAAATTAAATATTATTATTTAAAAAAATAATTTAAATGAAGAAAAAAAAATGGGAGGAAAATTAAAATTTTAATTTGAATTAAATTTTGATAAAAAAAATACAGTGTAAAGTTAAAAAATGAGAAAAAATATGGAAAAAATAAATTATAAATTGAACTTTAGAAAAAATAATATTTTTTTAATTAAAAGAAAAGAATACGTAATAGAATGCTAAAAAGATAAAAATGAAAGAAAACTGAAATTATAATTTCAAATGATAACTATTTTAAAATAAATAAAAAAATATCTAAAAAAAAGAAAAAAATAATAATAAAATAGAAATTATAATTATAAATTTTAAAAAAATTTAATTTTAATTTAAATTAAAAATTATCATTTAAATTATTATTTTTATTATTTAATTTAATTTATTTATTAAAAGATTAGAAGTAATAATTAAAGAAATAAAAAAAAAAGGAGAAAATGCCATAGAGAATGGCGTTTTCCCCTCCCCAGGCCCTTTTTCCCCTCTTCTTCTTCCTTTTCCCTCTTCTCCTTCTCCTCTTCTCCCTTCTCCCTTCTCCCTTCTTGATCTTCTCCGACGTCTCTCCGGCGGCACGGCGGCACGGCGGCGAGGTCTCGGCGGCGGTGAGCTCTTCCCGCCTCTCTCTCCATCTTCCTCTTTCTCTCTCCCTCTTCCCCTCTCTCTCTTTTTCTCATGCCGGCGGCGGGCCGCACGTCCCGGCGGCGGCCGCGCCTCCCGACGGCGGGTCCCGCATCCCAACGGTGGCTCCCGACCCCCGCCTCTCTCTCTCTTCCTCTCTCTCTCTCTTCCTCTCTCTCTCCCTTCTCCGTGGCCGCCGGCCACAGACGACCGGCGGCGGGCCGCGCGTCCCGGCGGTGGCTCCCGGCCCCCTCCTCTCTCTCTCTTCCTCTCTCTCTCGCTTCTCCGTGGCCGCCGGCCACAGAATGCCGGCGGCGGGCCGCGCGTCCCGGCGGCGGGCCGCGCGCCCCGGCTGTGGGTCCCGCGTCTCGGCGGTGGCCCCGGCCCCCTCCTCTCTCTCTTCCTCTCTCTCTCTCTTCCTCTCTCTCTCTCCCTTCTCCTTGGCCGCCGGCCACAGACGGCCGGCGGTGGGCCGCGCGTCCCGGCGGCGGGTCCCGCGTCCCGGCGGCGGGTCCCGCGTCCCGGCGGTGGCCCCCGGCCCCCTCCTCTCTCTCTTCTTCTCTCTCTCTTCCTCTCTCTCTCCCTTCTCCTTGGCCGCCGGCCACAGACAGCCGGCGACGGGCCGCGCGTCCCGGCGGCGGGTCCCGCATCCCGACGGTGGCCCCCGGCCCCCTCCTCTCTCTCTCTCTTCCTCTCTCTCTCTCCCTTCTCCTTGGCCGCCGGCCACAGACGGCCGGCGGTGGGCCGCGCGTCCCGACGGCGGGTCCCGCGTCCCGGCGGCGGGTCCCGCGTCCCGGCGGCGGGTCCCGCGTCCCGGCGGTGGCCCCTGGCCCCCTCCTCTCTCTCTTCTTCTCTCTCTCTTCCTCTCTCTCTCCCTTCTCCTTGGCCGCCGGCCACAGACGGCCGGCCGCGGGCCGCGCGTCCCGGCGGCGGGTCCCGCATCCCGGCAGTGGCCCCCGGCCCCCTCCTCTCTCTCTTTCTCTCTCTCTCTCCCTTCTCGTTGGCCGCCGGCCACAGACGGCCGGCGGCGGGTCCCGCATCCCGGCGGTGGGTCCCGCATCCCGGTGGTGGCCCCCGGCCCCCTCCTCTCTCTCTTCTTCTCTCTCTCTTCCTCTCTCTCTCCCTTCTCCTTGGCCATCGGCCACAGACGGCCGGCGGTGGGCCGCGCGTCCTGCCGGCGGGCCGCGCATCCCGGCGGCGGGTCCCGCGTCCCGACGGTGGCGGGCCCGCACCCCGACGGTGGGGTGCGCCTCCCGACGGTGGGGCCCACATCCTAGCGGCGGGCCCCGCATCCCGACGGTGGACCCTGGCCCCCTCCTCTCTCTCTCCCTTCTCCTTGGCCGGCCACAGACGGCCGGTGGCGGGCCCCCCGGCGGCGGGCCCCGCGCCCTCTTCTCTCTCTTCTTCTCTCTCTCCCTTCTCTTCGGTTGCTGGCTACAGACGGCAGACGGTGGGCCCCGCGCCCCGGTGGCCAAGGCGGGCCCGCACCCCGACGGCGGTCCTCGGCCCCGCCTCTCCCGATGGGGCCGCATGCCTTGACGGCGGGCCCCGCATCTCGGCGATGGGCCCAGACGGTCGGTGGGGCCGCGTGCCCTGAAGGCGGCCCCCGCGTGGTGATGGCCCCCCATGGATTCCGACGCTCATTTTTTTTTATCTCATTAATTTATTTTTATTTTTATCTTTATTTAATTAGATTCAATTGTATTTTAAATTTTTAAATATATTACATTTCATTAAAATGTAGACCCGTCAATTGATCAATGTATAATATTTTATGTTATCCGTATAAAATATATATGAAATATATATTTTTATATGGATATCGTAAAATATATACATTGGTCAATTGATTGTCCAATTTGGACAGTTTGGGAATTGCATTTAATTCTATAGATAATTACATTATTCGAATGATATGCGGAGGGTTCGAGAGAAATTTCGGACAGTATTTTTCTTTAGTTCTCCTCACACATTTTGAGTCGTGTATGGATATCGTAAAATACATACATTGGTCAATTGATTGTCCAATTTGGACAGTTTGGGAATTGCATTTAATTCTATAGATAATTACATTATTCGAATGATATGCGGAGGGTTCGAGAGAAATTTCGGACAGTATTTTTCTTTAGTTCTCCTCACACATTTTGAGTCGTGTATGGATATCGTAAAATACATACATTGGTCAATTGATTGTCCAATTTGGACAGTTTGGGAATTGCATTTAAAATATATTGTCTTATTTTTTTTAATATATCTGTGATAATATTGCTTGAGACAGCGTATTATGGCTTACGATCCACGATATCCCGGTCCTCGAGACAGCAGTATTCTTACATTGCAGGAGCATCATCGATCGCAGACTATTTTAGATGGCGGCGTAAGCATTACAATCTTATTTACTCTTTAAATTTTTATTTTAAAAATCATATACGTTATCTAATTATTATATTTTATTGCAGGAGTCCAGACATCTTCGTCTACGACGATCCGATGTAGATTTCTGGAGGACAGAGGATATCCCAGATAGAGTGTTAGATTATTTACGATATCTGGGATTTTATGGAGTATATCGGATCGGTCGTATACAGATGGACGTTGGTCTTATTACTGCTTTGCTTGAGAGATGGCGTCCAGAGACACACACATTTCATCTTCCATTTGGTGAGGCGACCATCAGTTTACAGGATGTCAGCATCCTTACTGGACTACCAGTTGATGGAGATCCAGTTACCGGAGTTGATCCCGCACTAACCATTCCGGAGTGGCAGGCTTTGTGCTTGTGATTGTTAAGGTTTGAGCCCGACGCACATTTTTTCGATCATTCACGACTCAGGATTGAGTGTTTGGATGATCGTTATCGTCATTTTCATATTGCGGATGATGCACCGGAGGAGATGGTGCAGCAGTATGTTAGGGGTCAGGTGCTGCGATTGTTAGGTGGTGTCCTGTTACCTGATACTTCATCGAATAAGATGAAGTTGATGTTTTTGCCATTATTAGAGGATTTAGACTTCGCTCGTCGACTCAGTTGGGGCAGTGCAGTACTAGCTTGTCTATACCGAGCTATGTGTCGGGGTTCCTATGCTGATCAGAGCGAGATTGGCGGTTATCTTGTATTATTACAGGTATGTGAATTAAATTTTTTTTTTTTAATATTTAATTATATTTTATATTGAATATATTATTTATTTAATTTTTGAAATTTGCAGATTTGGGTATGGGAGCGTATGCCGACTATCAGTCCATTACGACGACAGTTGCTCGAGATGCCATCAGAGCAGCAGGATCCTGATGTTCCATTCAGACTAGACGGACCATTGGGATACAGGTATCGAAATATTATTTTTTTTATTTAAATTTTTTTATTTTAAATTTATTTAATATTAGTACATTGTGAAACAGATGGAACGTTGCATTCAACGTTCATCACGTATCGACAAGAGTGGCATGGGTTTATAGGTGCCAGTTGGATACATTAGTTGATACATCTAGACGGGTAAATTTTAAATTTTTTACAAATATCAATTTACAGTATTCATAATCTATTATAATTTTTTACTAATTTTTTTTTATTTTAACTATATTGTATCAGTTTTTGTGGGAGCCATATACAGATGGGATATTGGCTATACTGCCGCAGATGTGTACAGTTGGACACGACATATGGACTGCTAGGGTGCCGCTTATTTGTTTTGATGTGGTAGAGTGGCATCTTTTCGATCGTGTCCTGCGTCAGTTTGGTCAGATTCAGGGCATCCCAGAGCAGTTTGATACCAGCCAGGGACTTCATCGTATTGATCGACGAAGGAGAGCTCGTATCGACTGGCGTATCAGACATGCACAGTATATCGATATTTGAGATGCACGTCGAGATCACATTGTTCATGGTGATCCTATTTTGAGAGGCCGTTCATATACTGATGACTATATGGCTTGGTTTTTTAGCATTACGGTGCGAGTCATTGGACAGTCTCAGTATGCAGTTTCTGGATACGAGGGCGAGAGTTCTACTGTACGTCTTTTGGTAAGATTACGAAAATTACTTCATGTTATTTGTGTTATATTTTTGTTTTATATTGTACACTATACTGATTGTTTTATACTAACTGTTCTATTTTTATTTTATAGACTGATTCTGTGTCGGAACTCGTATTGGACGCTCGTCGTGCTTTATCTACGACTGATGAGGACGAGCGGATTCAGATACTGCGGGAGATAGAGAGAACAGGTTCCGAAACATTGGGAGCAATTGGTGTTGATCCACATACCTGTGCGCCTTGGTATGGAGCAGTTCGGGCGCCAGATATGAGTTATACGCCGTCACCATATGCTTCACATATGCCATCACCGCATATTCCGCATATGTCATCATTCGATGCTGCACAGATGCCACCGCCTTTTCATCCACAGATGGCAGCGTCTTCTTCGTCCTACATCCCTCAGATGCCATCACCGGATACCAGTTGGCCACATGAGTATGATACTTTTTTTTCAGGTCCATCCGTGTATCCAGATGAGAGAGTTATTCCTGAGCAGCATGATCCGACAGCATCAGTTGTTCCTGAGCAGCATGATCAGCAGATCTCCTCCACTGATATAGGAGAGGAGCCATCACAGCAGGAGCAGCCGGCGAGGACCTTCCTGAGAAGGTCCAAGCGACCACGGGCGCCGCGACGTCCTTGTGGGACTTAGTCTTTGTTGTATTTGTATTTAGTATTTTTACATTTTTGTTGTACTATTTTTTTTGATATATTTAACATTTTGATTCTATTGAATAATATTAAATGTTGATTTCATTTTATATTATTTAATTTTAAATGATTGGATATTATGATTTGTGCATATGGATACACATACTCGAACGTGTCTTAGAACATTAGGAGAGAAAATGTTATGCCGGCGGGCCGCGCTTCCCGACGGCGAGCCCCGCATCCCGATGGTCGGTCCGGCTCCGGCTGGCGGTGGGCTCGCGTCCCGATGGCCACGGCGGGCCCCCGCGGCCCGACGGCGGTCCTCAGCCCCCGCCTCTCCCGACGGTGGGCCCCGTCTCGGTTGGTTGTGGGCCCAGAGCAGTTTGATACCAGCCAGGGACTTCATCGTATTGATCGACGAGGGAGAGCTCGTATCGACTGGCGTGTCAGACATGTACGGATGCACGTCGAGATCACATTGTTCATGATGATCCTATTTTGAGAGGCCCTTCATATACTGATGACTACATGACTTGATTTTTTAGCATTACGGTGCGAGTCATTGGACAGTCTCAGTATGCAGTTTCTGGATACGAGGGCGAGAGTTCTACTGTACGTCTTTTGGTAAGATTATGAAAATTACTTCATGTTATTTGTGTTATATTTTTGTTTTATATTGTACACTATACTGATTGTTTTATACTAACTGTTCTATTTTTATTTTATAGACTTATTCTATGTCGGATCTCGTGTTGGACGCTCGTCGTGCTTTATCTACGACTGATGAGGACGAGCGGATTCAGATACTGCGGGAGATGGAGAGAATAGGTTCCGGAACATTGGTGGCGATTGGTGTTGATCCACATACCTGTGCACTTTGGTATGGAGCAGTTCGGGCGCCAGATATGAGTTATACGCCGTCACCATATGCTTCACATATGCCATCACCGCATATGTCATCATTTGATGCTTCACACGTTTGACATTTTTATTCTATTGAATAATATTAAATATTGATTTCATTTTATATTATTTAATTTTAAATGATTGGATATTATGATTGGTGCATATGGATACACATATTCGAACGTGTCTCAGAATATTAGGAGAGAAAATATTATGCTGAAAGGATTATAAAAATTATAACGTAAATAATAATATATCAAATGTTGCTCTTTGAATTAAATTTTAGAAAAAATAAGTCTATTTTTAAGTAAAAAAAAGGAATACGTAATAGAATGCTAAAAAAATAAAAATAAATTAAATTAAGTAATAAAAATAATAATTTAAATGATAATTTTTAATTTAAATTAAAATTAATTTTCTTTAAAATTTATAATTATAATTCCTATTTTATTATTATTTTTTTATTTTTTTATGATATTTTTTTATTTGTTTTAAAATAGTTATCATTTGAAATTATAATTTTATTTTTCTTCCATTTTTTTCTTTTTAGCATTCTATTACGTATTCTTTTCCTTTAATTAAAAAAATATTATTTTTTCTAAAGTTCAATTTATAATTTATTTTTTCCATATTTTTTCTCATTTTTTAACTTTACACTATATTTTTTTTATCAAAATTTAATTCAAATTAAAATTTTAATTTTCCTCCCATTTTTTTTTCTTCATTTAAATTATTTTTTTAAATAATAATGTTTAATTTAATTTAGTTATTTAAAATATTATTTTTAATTTCAATTATAATTTTAATTCTTATTTCTTAAAATTAAAAATTATAAACTTTGTTCTTCAATTACAATTACAATTTCTATTTTTTTTCAATTCTTTATCTTTTTATGAAATTTTTTTAGGCTATTTTTAAATTTTATTTGAAAAATATTTCAATTAATTTAATTTTAATTTTACAAAATATATTTAAAATTTTTTTTTATTTCAATTAAACTTTATAATTTTTTTAAACATTTTAATTTATAATTCTTATTTTTGGTGACTTCTTAAAAATTTTCACTTTTTAACTTTTCCTCATTTCTTTAACTTTTTAATGTATTTTTTTTTATCAAAATTTAATTCAAATTTAATTTTTTTAAGTCACATTGATAAAATACCCTAACAAATAAATTATAATTAATTTAATTTAATTTTATTCTTTTATGATATATTTTTTCAAATCTTTATATTTTAAATTTCAATCAAAATTAAAATTTTAATTTATTTACTATTTTCAAATTTTAAAAAACAAAATTTTCCAATTTTCCATTCAAAATGGCGTTTTATATTTAAATTAATTTAGTTATTTAAAATATAATTTTTAATTTTATTTATAATTATAATTTTTATTTCTTAAAATTAAAAATTATAAACTTTGTTCTTCAATTACAATTATAATTTCTATTTTTTTAATTCTTTATGTTTTTATAAAATTTTTTAACCCTATTTTTAAAAATTTTTTAATTTTTTTTAAAATAAATTATTTTTAATTTTCGAAAGTAATTTGAAATAATATTTTTATTTCAATTAATCTTTAAAATTTTATTTATTTTTAATTTTTAATTAAAATTCTTTTTCTTTGATTACTTCAAATTTTTTTAAAAAAATTTTTTAAGACAAATATTTCGAATGATGTTTTTCAATTAAATTTCAAATTTTTATTTCTTTCATAATTCTTTCTCCTTTTTTTATTTCCTATGATAATTTCTTTTTTTTTCTTAAGATTTTTTTTGACATCTTTTAAAAAAAATTTGAAATAAAAAATCTAAATTAATTTTTTTAATGAATTACAAATTAAAATCTTTATATTTTAAATTTCAATCCAAATTAAAATTTTAATTTATTAACTAATTTTAAATTTTAAAAAACAAAATTTTCCATTTTTTCATGATTTTTTTCTTTTTTTTTTGGTGGGAAAATTGGAAAACGCCTTTTTGAATGGCGGTTTTAAAAACGCCATTGAAAATGGCGTTTTTAAAGACGCCATTCGGAATGGCGTTTCTTCATGTTTTTTTTTTTTTTTTTTTGGGACGATGCCACCGTGGAAATGGGGGCTGACGTGGAAGGGGAAAAAACACCATTCAAAATGGCATTTTTCTCTTTTGCATTAGTTTGGTAAATAAATTTCGTTTTGATATATTTTGGTAAAATTTTTTTTTTTTTTATATTATTTTGAAAAAGTACTCCTCAAATCAATCCGGACTTGTTTCTTTTTTGTACAAAATCTCGACTTATTTATTTTTAACGATACTTTTTGTTATAACAAAATTTATGTGTAGTATCTGTCATCCAGCTCATCTACGGGTTAAATTTAAGCAAAAGAAGATAATAAAACTATTTTTTTACGGTCATGTTAGGGTGGAAAAGCCATTAACCCGTTGCAAGTTGGAGTGACCATTCGTTAAAGGCATCAATATCACCATCCACCGAGAACCATGCCCCTACCACGTGATGGATGTCGGTCCAAGGCAATCAACAAGTTAGACTTACGCTCCATGGTTTCTAGCCAAGAGTGCCATGGTTATCATCCGATTCATTAATTTAATTTATAAAATAATTTATTTAAAAAAAATTAAATTTAATATAAATTAATTAATTTATTGAGATTTATTTATTAAATAGATTGGATGTAGATTTAGATCTTTGTTCATTTAACTTGTTTTGACCTATTTAATAGTTGGATTGAAACATAATCTAATTCATTTAATTTATTTTTAATTTATTTAATTAAATTTATTTAATTTATTTAATAAATAGATTATATAGATCAGATTGAATTAATAAATAGATTAAATTTAAATATAAATTTTTGATTCATTTAATAAGTAGGTTGAATTTAGATTGATGGATTTTTGATCCACTTAGCATCCGATGGATCCGTATCTAGTTCAATCCAACTTAATTACCACTCCTAACCTTAGTTTAAAACAATGTGCCATCCAATGGACATCTTTCCAGGAAGAAATGCGGCTGATGTGCCTTCCTTCTCATCCGACGATCACTGAGGCATCAATTATACAATTCTCAAAGAACCCCAAACTATTTGCATAGCTCTCACAGCGGGGAGCAGATGATCCTGCGGTCGCTCTGCATGAAGGAAGACACGTCTTTCTTCTGCACGAAGGATACAACTACCCTCGCTCAGAGAAAGCGCAGATCTCGAGTTCGTACTTGAATGGTGACTATGTTAAACAATGCATGCATATGTAAAGAGGCCAAGGTGCCCTAACCGATCCAGCAGTTCTACTTCAAATTCTCGTTTAACGCAAAGGAATCTGAGAGGAGTTAGAAGACAGGTTGACAACAACACTGGCAACTGTGAAAATAATAGGTTGCATTTGGTAGCTGGCAACCTATTAAGGTTATCGTTAATTTAAAATAGATCCATCAAATCATTGTGTTTGATATATTTTTTAGGTGACAATCTAGATTTTTTTAGAAAAAAAATGGTTATCCAGATTACTACTTATTTGATAATATTCAATGAAACTCCTCTCATTGAATATTCACTCATTTTCGTCACCGGGCATAAATCTTTTCTCTAACGCCAATTTGTTACAGCAGAAATTCATCTTGGATCGGATTGACTGGAGACGGATGGTGACCGTAGATCGACATCGGTAGGATGGCGATGACAGGACCTACAAGATAAGTTTTCGACCGAAGTAGGCTCCAGTAGGAACCTTCCGACACTTGAGTTAAATCTTTGAAATAGATAGAAAGGAGTGAGCGCTTAGGAAGAGAGGTGTTTTATATCTTGGGGATCTTCTGTGGGTCTTTATATATAAATGAGGCTAAACCATCGTGAGAAAGATGAAGAATTAAGTGGTTAGCCTTGACTTATTTGATGAGATACATCCGTTAGTTTTTTTCTTATCTAAAGGGATTTATTTATTTTTTCTTGCTTATCTGCGCGTCATCAGTTATTTCTGATGGTCACGAAATTTGAAGATCTACATAGAGGCTGATGGTCAACCTTTTTTATTTTATCGAATAAAATTAGCTCAAATATCTTGTTGGGTCGGCTAGCATTAAAGATCGGTGAAGATAAGTTGCGACGTAAGAACCAATGGCTGAGGATCAAATTGGTAGCCAAGCGAAGGTCGGAGTTTGGAGAGAAGATCGGCGACAGAGCCCCCACTAAATTTTGGACCGAAAGTGATCCACAGCACACAAATTAGGAGGAGGGGCTGTTCGAACTTGAAGCACCTTCATGCTTTCATTTGCCTTATATCTTCGATCAATATGAAATCAACCCCAATACATATCAATTAAGATTTTTAATAATTTTATTATAATATTATCTATATATATTAAATATAGTAATTAATATTATTGATAATTTAATGATAATAATTTATTATAAAGATAATTTATATTGTTTTTTAAAATTATCTGGCAATGGATCCAACCCAACCTAAAAGAAACGTAAAAACAACTAATATAGCTGGTCGGATGGAAACCGCGCTTTACAATGCACGTGGTGGCCCAAGGGAGCTCCCCTCATGGGAATTGAAGTGACTGACAAATAGGATGGAGATTTTTTTTAAAATAATATTTTTTAATAAAATATTTTTAATCTATGATGGATTAAAAATTATTTTCTATCACAGGAAATCATAAATCAGGATGAAATCATGAGTTCAACCCATAATTTTATATCTATGATTTTAAAAAATATATTTTAAATTATAAAAATTTGAAATTGATTTCATGTGATACGATAAAATGAAAAATAGTTTTCAATTCATCATATTTTAAAAATATTTTATTAAAAAATATTATTTAAAAAAGATCTCTAGAATGAGCACTATTTTTTTTTTTTTTTTTGAAGCATCTCGACAGGTAAGTTATTATTATTATTATTATTTTTTGATAAAGACACTGGCATGTTATTTGGGATCTTTATATATAGGCTTTGAAGGATCCGTAGCCTCCCGTTCATTTTGAGTGTTGGGAGATCCATCCTCCGATGGTAGTCTTCAAAAATGGCCATGATCTTAGCCGCCTTTGTAGGAAGGTACATTGGCAAGCTTTCGGAAGTTATAGATGGAGAGATATTCATGGTGCATAATAAAATATTTTTTTAATATTAAGATGATATTATTATTTTTAATCAATTTTTATATAATAATTATAATCATATAATCCTTTGTATAGTATCATCAATATTTTAATTTTTTTATAAAGATTTTTTATAGAATGAATTTAGGAAAATATAAAAACAAATTCAATGACTATATCAAAATAAGTTTAAGGATATTTTTATCAAGTATAGATATCTACCATTCAAAAATATACCAAATATCAATTTTTTTATAATTTTTATTTTATCTTTTCTCTTCAAAAAATAAATATTAGATCTATTAATTTTTATCATCTATTTTTTTATTTTTTATATAAAATATAATAACCTGATATATGATTTATTTTTTCATATTAACTTTACCTAAATAAAATGGACCCTAAGGGCCCATTTAGATGAAATTAATTTGGCATGGAGAAATAAATCTCATATCAGGTTACCAAGTTTGCTACGAGAAATAGGAAAGTGATAATAAAAAAAGTTGATGGATCCTATATTTATTTTTTGAAGTGAGAAGATAAAATAAATACTATGAAGAATTTATATTTATTAAATTTTTAAATGATAATAATTCTCCAATATATTTAATAAAAAAATATATAAAATAAAATATTGATAACAATAAAAATATCAAAAAGGATAAAGTTTAGAAATAGAGTACATATATAGTCATTAAATTTATTTTAATGTCTTCTCAAATTCCTTCATTGAAGAGCTTTTACAAAATATTTAAATGCAAATGCCATCCTGCAAAAAACATTATATGATTATAGTTATTTGATAAAAATTAATTAGAAACCGATTGAAGATGGCAATACCATTCTAATATTAAAAATTATTTTATATTGATAGATATATCTATAAATTTAGTTAAAATTTTATATAAATTATCTCCAACCAATCATAGTCATCTTTTTTCAATGCCACTTTTCAAAATAATTTTTTCACTAATCAAATATAATAAAATATTTTCTTTTATTATTTTTAAAAAAATATTTTTTTAAAATTATAAAATTATGATTTGTAATACTGCATATCCCAAACAAATGGATCTAAGGTTTGGAGGTAGAAGTCGAGAGTTCAATGACTATAGAAAGGTGATGCTAATACCCATTATTTTCATCAATCCACTGTTCTCTGCGCTGGCACAACAGAATCTCTCGACTAAGAGCTGATGATGGTATGCTGGAAGTATCTGAGCAAGATATTTGTTATCTTCTCAAAGGCCATTTTTTCAATAGATGGAATTTTAGGTGGCCATCCCCTGATATTGATCTTTCTCAAATGCCAAATACTTTTACTGGTTGTTGAGATATACCGACCGATCCCTGTATGCCGACTTACTCTTAGACCTATTCGATCGACACCCGACTCTACCGATCGGACCGACCGACGACTCCGACGATGACTGCCGATAATGACTGCCGACAACATCCGACCGAAGATATGTCGGCCGAACAGACCCATATTATTTCTGACTGGCCAAGCAGTCGAGCCCAAATCACCGACTCACTGTCGGGGGTGGCAGCCGATGTCCGACTTCCGCAAGGCACCAGACCAACCGACGGTGTCTCCGAATCATCACCCGACGTCCCGACAGCTGAATACCGATATATAGTCGGCCAGCCCACCCAAATACCATACGATCGCTATGGGCAGTTGTCCTGTCAAGGACATATGGTATGGCCGTCCTGGGGCATTGTCCTGCCAAGGACATGGATTAATCCCAGCGACTTGACAGCCTCCGACGATTTGACAACTCCCCAGTTGTCTGCACCATTAATGATGGGACCATACCGCATCTTACTATAAAATGGGGTAAGACAACAGTCTTGGTAAGTTTTGAGCAAGGTTTCTCAAGCTCTCAGAAGGGCCTCTAAGCTCTTGAACTCTCTTTCTCTCTCTCCCGCTGAGCTCTTGATTTTTCACTATTGCCTAGTCTCCTCTTTAACTTGACCGTCGGAGGGTCTCCGTCGGAGGTATCTCCGGTCTGTGAGGACTTTTCTTGCAGGTGCGCGACACCGGCGATCGGGCGATGGGGGGATTGGCCGCAACAGATTTGGCGTGCCAGGAAGGAGAGCTCGACAGAGGTAAGCCAGCGAGCTCCACAGAGCTTGAAAAAATTTCTCGAGATGACAAAAATCAAGGCTCAGCGATCGAGAGCTACCGGGTCGATGAGGCGCTCTTTCTGTCGGGAAGAGGTCCCTCCTTCACCTTCCATGGTGGAGCCCAGCTCTCGGCATCCGGTGGTAACTACGGAGGCACAAATCACGGTGATCGTACGGCAAATGATCGTTCTGACGGATGTGGTCAAAAATCTCCAACAGCAATCGACTCAATTGCGGCAGCCACCGACGGAACAACCGACGGTGCACCCTATGCCATCCAGAAGCAGCCGCCGACATCTGCGTCAGCTTCCGTCTCCTCCTCAAGAGCAACCGTCTCAGCACTCCCACTGAGAAGGGGTGAGACGGCCACAGTGCGACACCCACCGGCCTCGACGTCCTTCTCCTTCCCAGCTGGAGCGAGCGAGGAAGGAGAAGCGGCCGCGGACACCGTCCGCCTCACTCTCAAGTTCGTCGGGAGGTTCGACCCCTGGGGTTTCACAACATTGACAGTTGGACGACTACGAACGTAAGTTTGAAGAAATTGACCGTCGGCTTGCCCAACTCCAGGCAGATGGTTAGAAGTTTTCGAACGACGTCGACTTTCAGACCACTCAATCTCTCTCTCGATTTGTCCTCGACGAACCGATCTCTAGTCGGTTCAAAATACCTCACGTGGAGCTTTACGACGGCTCCATCGACCCAGTTGACCATCTGGAGAGCTACAAGGCTCTCATGACAATCCAGAGGGCAACCGATGCCCTCCTCTGCATCGGCTTCCCCGTCATGCTTCGTAAAGCTATCAGGGCCTGGTACTCTGACCTCCGCTCAGGGAGTATCCACTCCTTCGGACAGCTCGAGCATTCTTTCGTGGCCCATTTTAACACTAGCCGGAAACCACCACGAACCTCGAATAGTATTTTCTCCCTAAAATAGGGAGAAAATGAGATGCTCCGATATTTTGTGGTCCGATTCAATGCGGCCACACTCGAGGTCCAGGACCTCAACAAAGACATGGCTATCTCGGCCATGAAGAGGGGGCTAAGGGGGTCCCAATTCACATATTTCTTGGATAAGATCCTCATCTGGACGTATGCCGAATTGCTAGAGCGCACGTACAAATACATGTGTGCGGACAAAGGAGCTTCCGACCGACGTCTGACCAAAGGTGCGGGCCAAAAAGAGAAGCGAAAGAAAAATTGGGCTGCTGCTGAACCCAGCAGGCCCCCGATCGATAAATGGGTCTCGCCTCGATGATGGAGCCCGAGATCGCCCCGATGCTGGAGTCCGAGACCGACGCATCGCAGGTATGACTCCTACACCCCTCTCTCTGCTCCTCGTGCGCAGATCCTGATGGAGATCGAAGGAATGGAATACCTGCGACGGCCCCCACCTCTGAAGGCAAAGGACCTTGATCGGAAGAAATACTGTCGATTCCATCGGAGCCACGGTCACACCATCGAGCAATGCATCCAACTCAAAGATGAGATAGAGGCCCTCATACGATGAGGGTATCTCGAAAAGTATCGAAGGAACCCGCCGGCTCGGCCCCTTTCCGACCGACAACCCCAACTGACTGAAGAGGCAGCGAATAATCAGCCTACCGCTGGAGTCATCAACATGATATCCAGACGACTGGATCGAAGAACGACTGCTGCAGGAGAGTCGACGAAGAGGCCGCGCCAGGACGATGTAATCATCTTTACAGATGAGGATGCTCGGAGAATCCAAACTCCCCATGATGACACTGTTATTGTCTCGACGACGATAGCGAACTATGATGTAAAAAGGATTCTTGTTGATAATGGAAGCTCGACTAATGTTTTATTTTACTCGACTTTTTTTCGAATGCGACTATCGACGGACCAACTCAGGAGAGTCTGTACGCCCCTAATGGGTTTCGCCGGGGAGGCCATCACAGTGGAAGGAGAAATTACTCTTCCTATGATAGCTGGGGCAGAACCGCGATAAAGCACCATCCACATGACATTCACGATCGTCCAAGTACCTTCGGCCTACAACGCCATACTTGGAAGACCCGGGCTAAACGCCCTCAGGGCGATAGTCTCGACATACCACTTGCTGGTCTGGTTTCCGACTAAAAACGGAGCTGGAAAAATATGCGGGGATCAACAACTCGCTCGGCAATGCTTTCAAATCTCTACTCAAAGCAATGAATCAAAGGAATCTCTGACGGTCGACAAGCTGGACCAACGAGAAGAGGAGGAGCGGGGTGAACCGGCTGAACAGCTGATTTTTATCCCGATGACGAAGAATCCTGAACAAGTCGTCTGGGTCGGGTCGCAACTGTCCGACCCGGAGCGACGGTAGCTGATAGGGCTGTTGAAAGTTAACGCCGACATATTCGCTTGGTCGGCAGCGGATATGTCCGACATACCTCCGGAAATAATGACTCACCGACTCAACATCACCCCTGGCGCGAAGCCGGTGAAATAGAAGAAACGGGCTTTCACACCCGAAAGACAGAAGTCCATCGACGAGGATGTGGACAAGCTACTCGAGACGGGCTTCATCGGAGAAACCACATATCTCGATTGGCTCGCAAATATCGTCATGGTAAAAAAAGCCAACGGAAAGTGGAGTATCTGTATCGACTACACCGATCTGAATCGGGCTTGCCCGAAGGACAGCTTCCCACTATCGAAGATCGACCAACTAATGGATGCGACGTCCGGTCATCGACTGCTCAGCTTCATGGATGCCTTCGCTGGATATAACCAGATCCGGATGGCACCCGAGGACGAGGAGCATACAACCTTCGTGACCGCCAAGGGCCTTTACTGCTACAAAGTGATGCCCTTCGGTCTGAAGAATGTCGGAGCCACCTACCAATGCCTCGTCAATAAGGTCTTCAAAGATCAAATCAGGCACAACATGGAGGTGTACGTGGACGACATGCTGGTGAAGAGCGCGCAGGCTTCAGATCATGTCCAAGACTTGGAAGAAACCTTTCGCACTCTTCGGCGACATCGGATGAAGCTAAATCTGACTAAGTGCACCTTCGGGGTAGCTTCGGAAAGTTCCTCGGATTCCTCATTTTTCAGCGTGAAATCGAGGTCAACCCTGAGAAGATAAAGACGATTATCGACATGCGGCACCCGAATACTAAAAAAGAGATGCAGCAGCTCAATGAAAAGATCATCGCGCTCAGCCGATTCATCTCTCGATCGGCTAAGAGATGCCTCCCATTCTTCAAAATCCTGAGACAGACGAAGGACTTCTCTTAGCCGAATGAGTGCCGGCAAGCCTTTGAAGATTTGAAGAAGTACCTGGCCTCTCCGCCCCTGCTTGTAAAGCCAGAGGTCGGAGAAATATTGTATCTTTATTTGGCCATCGCCCCAGAGGCTGTTAGTTCGGTACTCATCCGGGAGAACGAGAGCCAAACCCACCAGCCCATATACTATACCAGCAAAGTGCTCCACGGGGCCGAAACTCGATACTCAAGGGTGGAGAAGATGATATTTGCCCTGCTCATATCTACGCAACGACTCCGTTCGTATTTTCAAGCACATGCCATCGTGGTCCTCACCGACCAGCCCCTGAGGGCGATCCTCCATCGCCCCGACACATCAGGACGATTGGCGAAATGGGCGATAAGGCTGAGCGAGTTTGACATCCAGTACCAACTGCGACCCGCTTTGAAAGCCCAAGTCCTGACTGACTTTATTGTGGAATGCCCGATCGCCGACCAAATGTCGGAAGGCGGGAGCTCCAAAGAAGTTGCGACTTCTGAATTTGACCCCGGGTCAACCTGGGTGTTACACATAGATGGAGCTTCCAATGCCCAAGGGAGTGGGGCCGGGTTCCTGCTCACTAACTCAGAGGGAGTGGTTATCGAGTACGCCCTCTGATTCAACTTCAAAGCTTTCAATAATCAAGCTGAATATGAAGCACTTCTCGCTGGCTTGAGAGTGGTAAAGGAGCTCGGGATCGACAGCCTCTGAGTTTTCTCTGACTCCCAGCTGATTGTGGGGCAAGTCAAAGGCGAATTTGAAGTGCGAGACCCGATCATGACGAAATATCTCCAGAAAGTGAGAGATCTCGTGGCACACCTTATGTATTTTGAGATCTCCCACATTCTCAGATCGGAGAATGCTCGGACCGACGCACTCTCCAGGCTTGCGACATCCGCCCACGGTACTTTGGGCCGGACACTTGTGGAGAATCTCGAGCAACCGAACATCGATAGGGCTGAGGAGGTACTACAACTGACGATCGAGCCAAGCTGGATGGACCCGATCGTTTAGTATCTGACTAACGGAACCAGCCCCGAAAACCTTGCGGTAGCCAAGCGACTCCGGTGGACGGCCTCCTAATATGTAATGATGGACGAACGACTCTACAAAAGGTCATTCTCTCTTCCCTTGCTACGGTGCCTAGAACCGACAGATGCAGACTACGCACTCAAGGAGGTGCATGAAGGGATCTGCGGGAGTTACCTGGAGGGCAAATCCTTGGCCTACAAAGTCCTACGGTAAGGTTACTACTAGCCCACCATGAAGAAAGATGCGACTGACTTGGTTCGGAGGTGCGAGCCATGTTAGAAGTATGCTAACTTACAACACCGACCTGCCAACCAACTGACTGCCATTGTCATCCCGTGGCCCTTCGCCCAATGGAGGATCGACATACTCGATCCTTTTCCTCCGATGTCTGGCCAAAGAAAGTTTGTAGTCGTCGCAATTGACTACTTCACCAAATGGGTGGAGGTTGAATTCCTGACGTAAATCACCGAGCGCAAGATAGAAGACTTTATCCAGAAATTCATCATCTTTAGGTTCGAACTACCGCACACCATCATCACCGACAATGGGCGATAGTTTGACAACAATGATTTCAGAGAGTTTTGTGCGAGATTTCATATCATGCACAAGCTGACCTCGATCGGCCATCCACAATCCAATGAGGAAGTTGAAGTAACCAATCAGACCATTCTGCATGGATTGAAGACTTGACTGAATGAAGTCAGAGGCCTCTGGGTCGAAGAGTTGCACTCGGTCCTGTGGGCATACCGAACGACACCCCGGATCCTGACCGGAGAATCTCCTTTCAACCTGGCCTATGGGACAGAGGCAATGATCCCACTAAAGATCGAGCTACCATCGACTAGAGTTGAGCAATACTGTGAACCGAACAACTTCGAGTGTTGGAGAGCTGACTTGGACCTCCTACCCGAGCTCCGACGAGAGGTTCAACTCCGCATGGCTTCCTACCGACAAAGAGTGGTTCGATACTACAACGCTAAAGTTAGGCCAAAATCTTTCAGACTCGGAGACCTGATTTTGAGGAAAGCGAAAGTCTCGAAGCCTTAGGATCAAGAAAAACTATCTCCAAACTGGGAAGGACCCTACAAGATTGCAGACACCTGCAGGTCGGACACCTACCGACTTGAAACCCTAGAAGGGATGGCCATTCCCCGGACTTGAAATGCTGACAACCTGAAATTGTATTATCAATGAATTCTGTATGCCCTTCTTGCTCGAAATACAATACAATTTCAAAACTTCAGAGTTTACAAAGTTTGGCTCTCCGCCGAAGGTCGGCCCTTGCCAGAAGTACGAGACTCGACATCCCGACTTGGTCCCAACGTCTCGTTGGGAATCTACGAATCCATATTGAATCTACGACTCGATCGTCGAATCTATGTCTTGATCGCCGAATCTACGCCGAGCCTACAGCTCGATCGCTGAACCAACGGCCTTCACCTCTAAAGGCAAAGGGCTTCGACCAATGCGGCTGGCTAACTTGCCCACTTAGCTTTGACTAAGAAGGGCAAAACGTCAGGACGACCGCAGTCGCGATCGCGACATGCCGACTTGGTTATGACCGATCGAAGGATATTCGACTTACCATCGTTTATCATGCACCGTGACGTACCCGCCCGACCAAGGTCTGAATAACGGGTATTCAACTTGTGACGAACCGACTTGATCACGATCGATCGAAGGATATTCGGCTTGCTACTGTTTATCATACGTCCCGACGTACACGCCCGACCAAGGGCTGGATAATGGATATTCGACTTATCATCGTTATTCTATCCGAATACATCGGACACCACTCGACTATTAGACTCTACAGAATAATCATGCCAATGAGCTACATTCAGTGATTGGCCGACACTTGGCCTAACGTACACGTTCGATCAAGGTCCGGGCGACAGACACTCGACCTACAATCGGTACGGCTCTCAACCATCGGATCCTACGCTATCTGTATAACGGTCGGGATGCCGGCCTACGATCGGGGCTTGCGCTGTCCTTGGCACGGCACACGCTACTGACTACTTTGATCGGCTACGCTAGACCCTACCGAACGTCCTAACGAGGTGTGTCAGAGCTACGACCTATACACTCGGGGATGGCTCGGCAAATTAAACACTTTGAACCACATGCAAGAAAAGTGTGAAAAATCTTTGATTTTGTTAAATTGAAATGACTTACAAAATTGGACTGAAGCCCGGTTACAAAATTGGAACGAAGTCCGATTACAAATATCAAAGACAAAATAGAAACAAAAAATACAAAGATAACAGAGCAGACACTCCGACTATTCATCGGAGTCGACTTCTTGCATTGGATAGAGTTCGGGAGCAACCGGCGTGCTCGCTCGGGTCGAGGAGGGTCGGGGGTTGGAGCCGCCTCACCTTCGGCAACTCATCCCGTCGGCAGTGGGTCGACCTCCTCCTCTGCGGCTTGGTCCTCCGACCCTGGAGGGATGATGCCGCTCAGGTCGAGCTTCGGGTGCAGACTCTGAATCGCGTCCCGGGCATCCTCATACCCCACCCGATAGGAGGCGAAGCCGCTCTCGAGGAGCTCCTCCCGGTACTCATCCGAACCATGGAAGTCCTCCACCGCTTGGCTCAGTGCCTCCTTGGCTGACTCCGCCTCCGCCTTCACTTTGTCGGCGTCGGCTTGGGCGGAGGACAAGTTCTCCTCGGCCTTAACCAGGTTTTTCAGGCTAACGTGAAGCTGTTCGTGCTCGGCCTCGAGCTCCCTGATGCAGCTGTCCCGCTCGTGCCGCAATCGATGAACGGAGCGAGTCTTGCGCCGGACCTGCTCGCGAGCCGACTGAAGTTCGGCCTCTGAGGTGGCTAGGCCGTTGGTGAGTCGGGAGATCTCCTCCTCGAGCCTAGCTTCGTAATCGACCGACAGCTTCAGCTGGTCGACCAACGTCGCCTTCTCAGCTTCGACGGTCTCGGCCCTATTATTCCAGGCCGCTCGGACGTCGTCGAACCTCCGGTACCCGACCTCTAGCTCGAATATATTGTAGATCAGCTACAAGTAGCAGGCCGGTCGTCAGCAAAATAAAATGATAAAAAATAATAATGAAGAGGAAAGAAGAAGAGGAGCTCACCTGAATCATAGTCGGGTAAAAGGAAGAAAGCATGTCGGTCACCGGCCGACTCTTCAAGAGCTCTCGATCGACCGGGAGGATGGTCGCCTGACACAGCCTCCTGGCCAAATTGTGGTTGGCCAGGGCCGACGCTCCTTCGAGAAGTTGAACGTCGGATGATGCGGCACGGCCCGCCGACCTTGTATCGTCGGCCGGCGCCATCGGAGCCTTCCCTCGTTCGGTCGCCTAGGCCCGAAAGTCGGAGAGGGATGGGAAGCTAGAACTCGACTGAGTCCCTCCCGAGGATCCGACGGGAGCCACCGCATGTCGTTCGGGCTCATGTGCTTCGGCCCGAGCCTCTTCCATGGGTGGGGGAGCCGACGCTCCTTCGGCTGCCCCCTCGACCGCCCCTTCCTCGGACTGCGCTTCGGGTGGCACCGTCAGTGCCGACAGGGCGATGATCGGCTCGTAGCCCGATGCACGTTCGATGTCGGGCTGCGCTGCCACTGTTGCAATGTCGATCGATGATGATATCTGAGGCCTCTTGGGAGGTCGTGAGGGTCCGACCTCGGGTGCCGGTCTCTTCCTCGCTGTATGTTACCGAATATCAGTATCTGTCAGCCTCACTCTAGGTGGCATGCCTGCAATTTCAACAAAAGATCAGCACAAGTCCAAATATGGATAAAAAAGATAAAAGAACGATCGACAAACCGAACTGTAGCTAAACGGAGAACTGAACTCAGGCTGGCGTCGTATAGAGCTTACTCGGTGACGAGCTCCCTCTGTTTCGACACCGACACATCCTTCAGCCGGTGAAAGTCCTCTCGATCTCCAGCCTCCACCCGACTGTTTTCGTTCGGCTGGGTCCGAGGGTCGCCCCAGCGGGAAGGGAACCCCCAAGGTAGCGAAGAGGAAGCAAAGAAAAATTGATTCTTCCATCCGTGGATCGATGATAAAAGATCGGTGATGAACGAGAGACCCTTCCGAAGATTGAAGAACCACCACCCTTGGGCTTTCGGGTGGGGTCGGAGGATGAAGAACGTCCGAAAGAGAGAAATATGGAGAAAGATCTGCAAAAGCCGACACAACAAAGTAAAACTGATTATCAACCGGATTGAGTTCGGTGCCAGTTGCACCGGGCAAAACCCGTAGCAATCTAAGATGTTCCGGACGAACTCCGAAATCGAAAAATGAAGACCTGCCCGAAGGTCCTCAACATAAAAGGCCACCTGACCTAGAGGTGGGTTGTTAACCCGACCCTCAGCCCCAGGGGCGAAGAGCTCGAACTACTCCGGGATACTGTACTGCTCCCTGAGCCATTCGACGTTTGCCTCCAAAGGTGAAGAAATCTCCACCTCTGGGGTCGACCGAGAATCATCGGTCGGGTTCCCCGACTGACTTCCTCGAGAAGAGGTTCTAGCCATAACGCTAGCCCCAGAAAGGAGAACAAAAAGAAAATGGCAAAGGAGAAAGGATGCAAGAAGACAAGGACAGGCAAAACTTCGAGAAGAGCTTTCAAAGGGAGAGCACGGAGACAACTACCTAGAACTGGGGGATAATTTGATAGGACCTCAGTGCCAGGAATGGATTTGCAGCAAAAAGTGAAGTTTTGGATGTAAGTGGCCGCATATATATAAGGCCCTTCAACAGTCGAGATGAAAGCGCACCGAACGAGGGCTTTCCGAATGCCGACACGTGGTAGCACCTGGGCCCTTCCTCGGTTCGACGGTTCGACGCACCTGCCCCCAGATCGAGCCATGTCACCTCCATCTGCATGAACGGTTCCGGCCCAATAGTCCCCTGACACGTGGTGGAAAGGTCGCGTCTCAAAATTCGCTAACCGACAGTGGTTCGTGTTCCTAAGGAGACGGCGGTTCGCATTCCCAAGGAGACGACGGTTTGTATTCCCAAGGAGACGGCGGTTCGTGTTCTCAAAGAGACGGCGATTTACGTTCCCAATGGAATGTCTAACACCGGATCATTCGTTGGAACGATCATCAGAGTCGGAGCATAACGCGATGAAAAACCACTCCTTTCGCCCGAAGCTGTCGTCCATGTGGAAATGCTGGCCAACACGACATCCGACTCAGGAGTGGGGGGGGCAACTGTTGGGATATATCGACCGACCCCTGTATGCCGACTTACCCTCGGACCTGTCCGACCGACGTCTGACTCTATCGACCGGACCGACTGACGACTCCGACGATGACTGCCGACAATGGTTGCCGACAATATTTGATCGAAAGTATGTCGGTCGAACAGACCCATACTATTTCCGACTGGCCAAGCGGCCGAGCCTAAATCACCGACTCACTATCGGGGATGGCAGCCAACGTCCGACTTCCGCAAGGCACCAGACCAGTTGACGGTATCTCCGGGTCATCACCCGACGTCCCGACAGCTGAATACCGATATATAGTCGGCCAGCCCATCCAAACACCGTACGACCGCTATGGGCAGTTGTCCTGTCAAAGACATGCGGTATAGCCGTCCTGGGGCATTGTCCTGCCAAGAACATGGATTAATCCCAGCGACTTGACAGCCCCCGGCGATTTGACAACTTCCCAGTTGTCTGCACCATTAATGATGGGACTATACCGCATCCTACTATAAAATGGGGTAAGGCAACAGTCTTGGTAAGTTTTAAGCAAGCTTTCTCAAGCTTTCAGAAAGACCTCTAAGCTCTTGAACTCTCTTTCTCTCTCTCCCACTGAGCTCCTGATTTTTCACTGTTGCCTAGTCTCCTCTCTGACTTGATCGTCGGAGGGTCCTCGCCGGAGGCATCTCCGGTCTGTGAGGACTTTTTTTGCAGGTGCACGACACCGGCGATCGGACGACGGGAGGATTGGCCGCAACACTGGTGATCAAAATAGAGATTTAATTTTGGATATTACTCACACTGAAATTGAAGAGGCGGTTTTTTTCTTGCACCCTGATAAATCCCCGGATCCTGATGGTTTTTGACGATTCTTTTTTTAAGCCTGTTGGGATTTCATTAAATTAGATGTTGCGGAGGCAATTAAATACTTCTTTCAAACCTCTGTTATGCCACCTAGATGGAAACAAACTTATATTGTTCTCATCCCAAGAGTCTCCAATCCATCCAAGGTTCAGCAGTTTCGGCTCATCAGTCTCACCAACACAAGTTATAAAATTATTGCAAAAATTTTGGTCCCAAGGATGTCTAAAATTATCCCCTCACTTGTTTCTCTATCGCAAGCTACTTTTGTCCCTGACCAGAATATAATTGATAGTATTCTTTTAGCCCAGGAATTAATGCATTCCTTCCATCTTGCACATTTTACTCGTAGTTTGATGTTAATGAAAATTGATATGGAAAAAACCTATGATAGATTTCAGTGGAAGTACTTATATAAGCTCCTTACAGCATTCAACTTTCGTAGCAAATTTATTTTTTAGATATTGGTGTGTGTTACTCATCCTCAATTTGCCTTAATTGTGTACGGATCGCCAACTAATTGGTTTTTTTATAGCTTGTGACCTTCGTCAAGATTGTCCATTATCACTATATTTATTTATATTTAGTTCAGAGCTCCTCACGATTTATTTGAATAGTGCCATCCAGTTTAATTTGCTCAAAGCTTATAAGCCCAAGGCTAATAGACTTATCTATCACATATTTTTTATACTGATGATTGTTTATTAGTAGCACATGCCATCGGCCGAAATGCTATCATTCTTAAATCTATTCTTCAAGCTGATTATGCTATCTCAGGGCAAGCAATCAATTTCACTAATCTCAAATCATTATTAACCCTAAGATTCGATCGGCAATTAAGAATCAAATTTTGTACGTGCTAATCCCACTTGCTCGGACGATTTGGAGCTATCTGGGTATTCCTCTATTTGCTACTCCTTTATCTCCTGCAAATTAACTTTAATCACCTCAGTGCCAAACTAGATAAGAAAATAGCTGCATGGAAATGGAAGTACCTTTTATTTGCAGGGAGGGCTACCTTATTAATCTCTGTTCTAGCTTCCATTCCTTTATCTACTATGGCTTCAGTTCATGTCCTTATTTCTGTTATCAATCATCTTGAGAAAGTTTTTTGGGCTTTTTTATGGGGGGCATCCATCTGGTCAAAAGACTTTGCATATGTTGGCTCGATCCAAGATTTGTAGGCCTAATAAGTATGGTGGTTTAGGTTTGCATACTTTGAGACTTAAACAACAGGCACTTATTGGTAATATTGCTATCAATCTTATTGTACATCTTACCTCACTCTGAGCGTAATTGATCAGGGCTAAGTATAGTTTTAAGGGATCTTGGTTTGATTATTGTAAGCCTCATAAAAATTCTCCTATATGGAATAAAATTTCTGCTGCTGGTGCTCAGTTGCAGCATCACTTGATTTGGATCATAGGCTCTGACAATTCTGTTAGTGCTTTGCATGATCCGTGGATTACAAATATTCCTTTATCCAGGCAGCCAACCTTCATAAATGTTAATAGTCTTTTCCCTGATGCCAAGGTTGCTGATTTTACAAGGGCTGACCGTAATTGGGATGACTCTGCCTTAGGTTCTTGTTTTGGTGATGATATCATCCAAATTATTAAAAGAATACCCATATCTGTTCAACCTTGGCCGGATGTCATTTGTTGGGCTAAATCTAGGTCCACCAATGTTTCTACTTCGGATATCCTTTCTGTTATTCACCCATTTGATCCTCCATCACATCAACACTCTTATCATTGGATATGGCAGCTTACAGTTTCTATGAGAGTCAAATGTGTTATATGGAAACTTTCTTGGGATTGCCTCCCTTATAAGTCAAATCTCTTCCAAAGAGGATTAATTGTAGAATCTGCAATTTTTTGTGATCTTTGTGGGGGAATTGTGGAGGATATGGAAATATTATTGTTGCCTGTCAATTTGCCCAACAGTGCTGGAATTGCCTTCCAGCAAATTTTGAGCCTTATATCATTCCTCAGTCTTTGACAGACCTACTAAACCTACTTGCTCAACATCACGCAGAGATGAGGATAAACGCAATGATGAGTACTATGGCATGGTTATTATGGACTACCCGGAACACTAGGATCTTTCAGAATCACACCATTATTCCCATGCAGCTGATCCGCCAGTTAAAGACTTATTTGGCTGATACCGCCATGGTTCTGCATGATTCCCGATCATAGAACTGGGGCAACTATCATGTGCCACGGTACATTCCATCTTCTAGTTTTCTTTCTTGGTTGCCTCCTCTCTTTGGGGAACTATTGTTAAATTTGATGCGGCGGTCACTGCTTCGGCTGCTGGAGTTGGTTTCATTATCAGAGATGTTTACGGGAACCTGCTTTCGGCTCAGGGACACCGTATTAATCTTTGTTCAGTACCTGTTGTTGAGCTGTTAGCTGTTTGGTATGGGCTTAAAATCGCTGCTCATTTAGTTAAAGATCAGACTTCGTGTTCAAGGTGACTCTCTGACTGCAATTCGATGGATTTCAAAGCCATCTCCCCCTCATATTGTTAATCTCCCTTGTTACCAAGATATCCTAGCGGTCATTAATTTCTTTCCCGAGTGTGTTGTTAAGCATATATATCGGGAGCAAAATCAGGCTGTTCACTGGCTATCTAAAAGAGCCCTTATTCAGGATTGCTCCACATTAGAGGAGATGTTTTACCTTCTTCATTTGCTCAGATTATCCAATATGGCCAATTACAAATTTGCTGAACCTCGAGGAAGGATCTAGAGATATCCTTTTGATATGTTCAATTATTCAAAAGCCTGTGGGTTCCGGAATATTATATGGGCTACTTTTGATGTTTTCTTTATACGTTTATGTGCCATTCCTCGTTACTACTTTAGTTTGCTGGGTTCAAGAGCCATATAAGAGTCATGCCCGTATTACCATGTTATCTCCTCAAAGAATATTGTTTATGTATATTCGCAGATCTTACAACTTACAGTTCTCAGTAAATGTCGCTCCTTGTGTGTGGTTCCTCGGTTGGAATTACGATTCGCTACATGCTAACGGTCCCTATTGCAACAATTATCTCATCCCTAATGATGTGTTTATTTTATTTTATTTTATTGTTTTGAATGAAAACGAAGGAAGTAAGATACTCTCTCCACTGCAATATCATATTAGTCAAATGATGTGTTTATTGATGGGAATGTGCGGACACCTTCCTCATTTTGCTCATGATCTTTGATCTGTCTTGAGCTCTATTTCTCAGATGATGGGGCACAATTAAATGTGACTGATGAGAAATATGTTTCTACTATTGAATATTGGCTTGGTTTCATCGTATGGATCGTACAAAAGAAATATAGTCGCCTACAGGAATCCTCTTGCTATCATCTTACCCCACCTGATGTGATTTTGCAATTAGATACTGATGCAAATAGGCAGCCAATTTCTGCTTCTTATGTGGCTGTGTTTTCAAACTTTTTATTACGGTGGTTATCATTAGTATTTCGGATCGGCATTACATCACAAGAAATTTCAGGCTTTTGGGTTGTCAACACGATCATTGATTATCATATGAGTTGAGGAGTCCGTCTTCCTGTTGAGCTGAGGCATTCGTGAAGTCCAATCTGTGCATGAGCTGTCTCAACAAACTTATTCTTTCATCGTGTACAACAACTGTCTATCCTAAATAGATAAGATTTGGTATAACAGTCTATTCTGATCTCACGAGAGCGATTAAGAGCTAAATTATCTTGCCCACTATGATAATTTAAATGGTCCAGTAATTTCGAGATCGTGCGATCTCGCAGCTAATAACGCAGCTGTCCAACATCCTTTTATATAAATAATCAGAGTCCTGAGGATCCAAATAAATCAAATCAAGTCTCTTTCAGAGAATCTGTTGCTGTTTTTTTGTTTTCTGTTTTTCTCATTGGAACGTCGGAGGATTTTTACTGAAGTCACAACTTTCGATTTGAGATTTGTTTTGCAGATCACTCCAGCATCAACATCTCTATACGAAGATCAGATATCTGTCATCTGATCTTGATCGATTTAAGTAGCAACACTTCCCATATGATGTTTTACAGCAAAATTCAACTGATGAAAATGGTCATTTTAATGTCATCCGTAAAGATTTACCTGTGTTCGCTATACTTACGGAAGGCGTTAGTCTTACCTGGAAGCAAAACGGACCTGAGGAAAGCCGAGAGACGTCACAAAAGCAACTGGTTGGCAGCGCTGGTAAAATAAAATTAAAATAACTCAAATTGCTAGGTGGCTTTGGAATCGCGTCGGGGGTAAAATATATGCGGCCGCCTAGGAAGCTGAAAGTTTTGTTCCAGCACCGGTAGGCAACTGAAGGAACTTGGAACCGGCACGGGGAGTAAGTTTTTTATTATTTTCTTGCCACCTTTGTGTCAACTTCGAGGATAAATAATTGGCGTGCAGTATACAAATCTTCATATAAAATATGCTAGAGCGGTCACAAATCTGGACTTGTTTAATTTTTAAAAATAATGATACTTTTTCGGTCAGCTGTATTGTCCGTCATCCAGCTCAATTACGGTTTAAATTAAAGCATAAGAAGATAATAAAACTATTTTTTATGGTCATGTTAGGGTGAAAAGGCCATTAACCCGTCGCAACTTGCGGCAACTATTTGTCCGAGGCATCCCGCAGACAAAAATATCACCAACCACCGACATTCGTCCACCTACCACGTGATGGATGTCGGCCCAAGGCAATCAACAAGTTTGACTTACGCTCCATGATTTCTAGCCAAGATTGCCATGGTTATTATCCGATTCATTAATTTAATTTATAAAATAATTTATTTAAAAAAAATTAAATTTGATATAAATTAATCAATTTATTGAGATTTATTTATTAAATGGATTGGATGTAGATTTAAATCTTTGTTCATTTAACTTGTTTTGACCTATTTAATAGTTGGATTGAAACATAATTTAATTCATTTAATCTATTTAATTTATTTTTAATTTATTTAATCAAATTTATTTAATTTATTTAATAAATAGATTATATAGATCAGATTGAATTAATAAATAGATTAAATTTAAATATAAATTTTTGATTCATTTAATAGGTAGGTTGAATTTAGATTGATGGATTTTTGATCCACTTAGCATCCGATGGATCCGTATCTAGTTCAATCCAACTTAATTACCACTCCTAACCTTAGTTTAAAACAATGTGCCATCCAATGGACATCTTTCCGGGAAGAAACGCGGCTGATGTGCCTTCCTTCTCATCCGACGATCACTGAGGCATCAATTATACAATTCTCAAAGAACCCCAAACTATTTGCATAGCTCTCACAGCGGGGAGCAGATGATCCTGCGGTCGCTCTGCATGAAGGAAGACACGTCTTTCTTCTGCACGAAGGATACAACTACCCTCGCTCAGAGAAAGCGCAGATCTCGAGTTCGTACTTGAATGGTGACTCTGTTAAACAATGCATGTGTTGCGGCCAATCGCCTCGTCGTCCGATCGTCGGGAAGCGTGCACCTGCAAAAGGAAGTCCGCACTGTCCGGAGGCGGCTCCGACGGGGATCCTCCGACGGTCAAGTCAGAGAGGTGACTGGGCAACAGTGTAATGTAGACAAAGAGCTCTAAGAGAGAGAGAGAGAGGAGCGAGCCTGCGTTTTTGGGAGAGACGGGCGGATCGATCCCTTGCACTGTTGCCCTCCCCGGTTTATATAGTGGAGCGTGGTATGGCGCCGTCATCAATGGCGCGGACAAGTGAGGACCTGTCAACTCACTGTGGACTGTCAGAGTCGCTGTGAAAATGTCATGTCGCCGTGTGGCCGTCTAATCACCAGGGTTGACCTCGCTCTTGGCGGGACAATGCCCCTAGGTAACCGCGCCGCATGTCCGTGTCAGAGCTGACAAGGTCTGGCGGCTGTACGGCGATCGGAGGAGTCGGCCGACCCTCGGTCGGTGGCCAGCAGAGTGGCGTCAGGTTCTTCCGTCGGTCGGCGAGTTTCATGTGAGTCGGCCATCAGACCTCTGGGTTCAATCGGTCGGGATGGATACGCCCGACATACCCCCGGTCGGAGATGGGTCGTTGAATGGCCGGTAGTTAGCCGCTGATGGTGCCTGTCAGTCGGTCACCACGACCGATGATCGGTCGGTCGATCGGCCAGTCGGAGTCGTCCGTTGGACCGTTAGTCGGTCGGGCAGTCGATCGGTCGGTCGGGCCGCCAGTCGGTCGGGCTGCTGGTCGGTTGGTCGGCCGGTGGATATTCTCCAACAGTTGCCCCCCTCCACTCCTAAGTCGGGTGGTGAGCTGGCCGATGCTTTCATTCGGGCCGCACTCTAGGACGACTGGGAGTGGATTTGTCGCATGTGTAGATCCGACCGTACCGCCGGCTGATCCGCTGGCAGACGCTTCATAAATGCCAAGAGATCTGGAAGTCTAGTCGATGTCAGAAGTCACATCGGCGTCAGGTGTCAGACGCCACGTCTTGTCGTCGTCAGACGTTACGTCGGTGTCAGAAGATCGGGCGCCGGATGATACGGCGTCAGACGATCGGATATTCGGCGCGATCGTGGGAGAGTGGGCCGCTGTCGGGCGTCCCATCGGGAACGTGAATCGACGCGAGCGCAAGAATGCAGAGCCGCGCCCCGCGTGCCACGTGTCCAGGTGGTTGGCCGGCGTCCCCTCCGGCATTTAATGAGGGCGGTGCGGCCGTCCCGGGACGAAGCGCGCCGAATCCCCAGCCAACCGGCGGGCGCCACGCGTCGCGCATCTGCAGGCCTTCGGTCGGCGCGAAAGCATCTCGGCCGTCGGTCGGCCCTATATATATAGGACCTCCCGGACCCATGACCCACACTTGCCATTTGCTGGGGGAAACTCTGTCCGGGCGATTTCTCAGTCGTCGCGGGCAGAGCTCTTCTTTGCTTCCGGAGGGTCCATCTGATTCGTGGTCCCCTCTTCTCCTTCTTCTTCCCTTCCTTCTCTTTCGGTTCCTGCATAATGACCGGGAAACCGACCTAGGGAGCTCGGTCGGGGAACCCGACCGACGACTCCCGATCGGCTCCGAAAGATGAGGCCTCCTCGCTTTCGGGGCCGAACGTCGATATGCTTCGGGAGCACTATCGCATCCCGGAGCAGTTTCGGCTCTCGGCTCCAGGGGCCGGCGGTCGGGTTAACAACCCTCCGCCTGGCGATCTGGCGCTATACGTTGAAGACCTTCGCGCGGGTCTTCGGCTTTCAATTCCGGAGTTCGTCCGGAATCTACTTGATTGTTACGGACTCTGTCCGGCGCAGCTGGCGCCGAACTCTGTTCGTTTAATCATTTCCTTCGCGCTGTTGTGTCAGCTCTTGCCGACCAACCCTCGTGTTTCACTCTTCCGGGCATTTTTTGTGCTCCGACCCCACCCTAAGGCCCGAGGGTGGTGGCTCTTCAACCCCCGGAAGGGTCTTGCTTTCATAACTGGTCTTCCATCGTCCATCCATGGGTGGAAGAACCAGTTTTTCTTCGTTTCTTCCTCCTCTCCTTGGGGCTTTCCTTCCCGCTGGGGTGTGCCCCGAACTGAAGCCAACGACAACAGTCGGGTGGAGGCGAACGACCGGGAGGACTTCCACCGACTGAAAGATATGTCGGTCCCGAAGCAGAGGGAGCTTGTTACCGAACAAGCTCTCTATGACGCCGGCTTGAGTCTGGTCCCCCGAATAGGTATCGCCCGATCCCCCAGCTTCTCTTTTTGTTCGGCTTTTGGTCCGACCTTTAACGCCCTTGTCGGTATTGCAGGGACACCACCAAGGATGAGGCCGACTGATGCCGAGATTCGGCAGTTTGCCACGAGGAAGAGGCCAGCATCGGGGGCCGGCCCTTCGCGCCCTGCAAAGAAACCAGCCCCAGCCCCGCCGATCGTCGAGTCGTCGGCAACCGACCAGTCGGAGCCGGTTATAGCTCTTGCGGCTCCGACGGTCCAAGTCGAAGAGAGGCCGACTGAGGAGGCGGCTGAAGGAGTATCGGTGTCTTCGCCTGTGCGGTGGAGCCGGATGACGCTCGGGAGACCGAACATCGTCCGACGGCGTCCGTCGGCGCAACGGGGGGCGCCGGGTCGAACTCCAGCGTCCCGTCGCTGCCAGTCCCGTCGGTCGGGGCAGCTGATCGGGGGAAAGCCCCGATGGAGCCCGCAGAGGAGGATAGGTCGGGGGGCCGGTCAATGCCTCCAAGCGCATACTACCCCGAGGGTGCGTCGGCGTTGGCCGACCACAACCTTGCGAGGAGGTTGTGTCAAGGGATCCTCCTCCCCACCGACGTAGAGTCGCTGCGAACTCGGCAGGTGACCGAGATGTTGTCTCGGTTCTACCCGACGATGGTTGAGGTAAGCTTCGCGTCCTCTCTTCCTTAGAAATTTTTCTTAGGAATTTTTGTTTATCATGCGATTCTGACGAAGCTTTTTTCCCATCGACAGCTGATCTTCACAATGTCCGAACTGGAGGCCGGATACCGAAGGTTCGGCAACGTTCGGGCAGCCTTCAAGGAAAAGTCGGCGGCTGCCGAGGCTGAGAGGGCAATGCTGGCCGACCAACTTCAGCAATCGGCCGACCGGGAGGCCAAGTTGGTTGACGAGGTCTCCCGGCTTGGGTCCGAACTCCGGTCGGCCAAGAAGGAGGCCAAGCACAAAGGTCGGGCCGTACGTCGCCTTCGTCGTGAATGAGACGGTGCCACCGCCGAACTCCAAGGGGAACGCGAGCAACTTCGGGTCAGCCTGGAGAAGCTCGCTGAAACCGAAGAGGAGCTGTCCATCGCCCAGATCGACGCCGAATTGGCTAAGGTCGAGGCGGAGTCGGCGAGGCAGGAGCTCGCCCGTGCTGAGGACGAGGCAAGGTCGGCCGAAAGGGCGGTGGAGGACTTTCGGGCCTCTGACCGATATCGAGAGGAGATGCTCGAGTCGGGCTTCGCCTCATACCAGGTCGGGTTCGAGGACGGTCGGGACGCCGTCCATGCCTTGTACCCGGAGGTGGACGTCAGCCGGGTCGTCCCGCCGTTCGTCGAGGAAGAAGGAGCCGAGGAGGAAGGCGCCGAAGCGGAGGGAGGAGCCGAAGAGGAAGGAGCCGGAGAGGAGGCCGACCAGCCATCGGGAGGCGTCATCCTAGCGGAGGAAGCCGTCCCGGAGCAGGTGTCGACCGAAGTTCCTTCGCCGACTGAAGCCCATCCTTCGGCCGCCGACCCAGCGCTGCTCATGGTCGAGACGCCGATCCTTCCCGATCCTCCATCGGTCGAAGAGATCGACTAGGACGGATGATCGGTCCAGCCGACTATCTTCTCTTTTCTTTTTTTGAAAATACATGTAATCGGGCTTCAACCCGACTTTGTAATTTCCTTTCATCAATGAATGAAATTTTCTTCTTTCCCTTCTTGTTTGTATTGCCGACCATTGCTGCGATGTCGAACCTTAGTCGCTAACTTAAGCAAGTCGCTAACTCACGTAAGTCGGTAGGACTTCAACAATTTGTGCAGCTCCGAAGGTAGAATGTGTCCCGACTTTAGGTCGGCTTCGGATAGTCGAAGTCGTCAGTCAGTTGCATCTGTTGAGTCGGGAGCCGACCGATCCTGGTAAAGGTTCGGTAGTCGGACTTTCGTAGATGCGTCCAGTCGGTAATTTGTGGCGCAGTGTCGGGGAACGATAGTAAGTCGGGTCCCCATTCTCCTGCGTCGGGTTCTGTGTCCTCCGACAGACGGTAGCAAGCCGAACGTCGTTCAGCCGACCGAAGGTCGGTCGGCAAGTCGTGGATGCGACTAAGGCCGCGTCGTGTGATAGACGGTGGTAAGCCGAATATCCCTCGACCGGCCGTAGCCTGGTCGGAAGTCGCGACAGCAGTCGCGTGGGCTTTTAGCCCTTCTTTGGTCGGGGCCCGATCGGCCTGTCGGTCGATGGCTCTGCCCGAAAATTCGACCGTAGAAGGAGTATGAACTCCCGTTGCAACAGATGCATCGGCCTTTGTCGGGGGCGGATGTGTTGCCGAAAGTCGAAGGAGCGTTGTCTCCCGCAATTGTAGGCGCATCGGTCCTTGTAAGGGTCCGATTTATCATTGATTGTCGAAGGAGTAGCAACTCCCGTTCATAAGAGCCCGTCGGCCCTTGCGAGGGTCCGACGCATCGTCGAAGGAGTGTTAACTCCCGTAATTGTAGCGGCATCGGTGCTCGCAAGAGTCCGATGCGTTACCGACGATGAGGTCGTCGGGTTTAGGTGGAAGCTAGGCCCACGTTGATATGTAGGGGCTGAGCATCGATCGTTAGTTGAAGAGTTAAAACTCCGAACTTTCAAACTGAACTTGTATTCCGACTTTTGAATTACAAAATTCACTGGTAATACAGCTTCAAGTTGTCGGCGTTTCAAGTCCGGAGAATGGACTTCCCCTCAAGGGTCTCCAGCCGATAGGCTCTCGGCCCGAAAGTATCTACGACTTTGTAAGGCCCTTCCCAGTTTGGTGCCAGCTTCCCTTGGTCCAAGGGCTTCGACACTTCTGCCTTCCTCAAGACCAGGTCGCCAGGCCTGAAGAGCTTCGGTTTGACCTTGGCGTTGTAGTACCGGGCGACCCTCTGTCGGTATGAAGCCATTCGGATTTGAGCCTCATCCCATAGTTCGGGGAGGAGGTCTAGGTCGGCCCTCCGACTCTCGGAGTTGTCCGGCTCTTGGTACCGCTCGACCCTTGAGGATGGTAGGCCAATTTCGAGCGGGATCATTGCTTCTGTCCCGTAGGCCAAGCTGAACGGCGACTCCCCGGTCGGGACGCGGGGGGTCGTTCGGTAAGCCCACAGAACGGAGCCCAGCTCGTCGACCCAGAGATCTTTGGCTTCATTCAGTCGGGTCTTGAGTCCGTGAAGCAAGGTTCGGTTGGTCACCTCAACCTCATCGTTGGACTGTGGGTGCCCGACTGAAGTCAATCGATGTCGGATGTGGAACCTGGCACAGAAGTCTTTGAAGTCTTGGTTGTCGAATTGCCGTCCGTTGTCGGTGACGATGGTATGCGGCAATCCGAACCTGAAGATAATGGACTTTTGGATGAAGTCCTCCATCTTCCGCTCGGTGATTTGTGCCAAAGGCTCGGCCTCGACCCACTTCGTGAAGTAGTCGATGCCGACAACGATGAACTTCCTCTGGCCCGACGCTGGTGGGAATGGACCGAGAATATTGATTCCCCACTGGGCGAAGGGCCACGGAGCGACAATGGGAGAGATTTGGCTGGCCGGTTGGTGCTGAATATTGGCATACTTTTGGCATGGCTCGCACCTCCGGACCAACTCTGCTGCATTCTTCTTCATGGTCGGCCAATAGTAGCCTTGTCGCAGGACCTTGAAGGCTAGGGACTTGCCCCCCAAGTGGTTCCCGCAGATTCCTCCGATGGAACCGGCAGTACTTCCGACGGTCGAGGCCCTTTGCCTTCAGAGGCGGAGGCCGTCGCAGGTATTCCTCTTTCTCGATCTCCATCAGGATCTGCGCACAGGGAGCGGAAAGAGGAGTGTAGGAGTCATACCTGGGACGCACCGGCCTCGGAGTCTGCTGCCGAGGTGGCTTTTGGATCCGTCGGGGTGGAGAAAGCCGACTATCGGTCGGGGGCCGGCTTGGTTCGGCGGGCTCCCGACCTTTTCTCCGCTTCTCCTTCGGGCCTCTGGGCTCGGCCAAGCGTCGGTCGGACGCCCCTTCGTCCGCTCGCATATACTTGTATGCGCGCTCCAGTAGCTCGGCATATGTTCGGGGGAGGGTCTTGTCCAGAGAATAAGTGAATCGGGACGCCCTCAGGCCCCGCTTCATGGCTGAGACAGCCATGTCTTCGTTGAGGTCCCGAACCTCGAGCGTGGCCGCATTGAATCGCGCCACGAAGTGTCGGAGCGTCTCGTTTTCCCCCTGCTTGAGGGAGAAAAGGCTGTCCGACGTTCGCGGCGGCTTTCGGCTGGTGCTGAAATGGGCCACGAACGAGTGCTCGAGCTGTCCGAAGGAATGGATACTTCCCGATCGGAGACCGGAGTACCAGGCCCTGGCAGCCTTGCGGAGTGTGGCGGGGAAGCCGATGCAAAAAGGAGCGTCGGTTGCCCCTTGAATCGTCATGAGAGCTTTATAGCTCTCGAGGTGGTCGACTGGGTCGGTGGAGCCGTCGTATGGCTCCACGTTCGGTATTTTGAACCGACTGGGAATCGGCTCGTTGAGGACCAGTCGGGAGAGAGGTTGGGCGGTGTGGAAGTCGACGTCGTTCGAAGACTTCTGGCCGTCCATCTGCAACTGGGCGAGTCGGCGGTCGATTTCCTCGAACCGTCGCTCGTAGTCGTCCGCTCGTCGATGCTGGGAGACCCCAGGAGTGGAGTCTCCAAAAGATTCTGAGAGGGAGGCCGACGGTGTGCGCGGCCGCTTCTCTTTTCTTGCCCATTCCAGCAGGGAAGGAGAGGGCCGCTGGGGCCGTCGGTCGTCGCGCCATGGTCGTCCCTCCTCTTCTCCGTGGGAGCGCTCGCATGGAGGCGACAGGGATCGGCGCGGTCGTCGGCGGCTGCTCCTGGAAGGCACAGGTCGGGCCGCCGGTTGCTGCTGGAGGGTTTTGACTGCGTCGGTCAGTACGGTCATCTGCCGTACGATGACCGCAATCTGGGCCTCCGTGGTCACTGCAGGGCGCGGAGAGCTAGGCTCCGCCGCTGGTGGTGGTGGGGAGGCTTCTTCCCGGCGGGAAGTGCGTCTTGCCGACCCAGTGACTCTCGATCGTTGAGCTCTCATCTTAGTCATGCTGTATCCCCCCTACCTGGCGCGCCAATCTGTTGCGGCCAATCGCCTCGTCGCCCGATCGCCGGGAAGCGTGCACCTGCAAAAGGAAGTCCGCACTGTCCGGAGGCGGCTCCGGCGGGGACCCTCCGACGGTCAAGTCAGAGAGGTGACTGGGCAACAGTGTAATGTAGACAAAGAGCTCTAAGAGAGAGAGAGAGAGGAGCGAGCCTGCGTTTTTGGGAGAGACGGGCGGATCGATCCCTTGCACTGTTGCCCTCCCCGGTTTATATAGTGGAGCGTGGTATGGCGCCGTCATCAATGGCGCGGACAAGTGAGGACCTGTCAACTCACTGTGGACTGTCAGAGTCGCCGTGAAAATGTCATGTCGCCGTGTGGCCGTCTAATCACCAGGGTTGACCTCGCTCTTGGCGGGACAATGCCCCTAGGTAACCGCGCCGCATGTCCGTGTCAGAGCTGACAAGGTCTGGCGGCTGTACGGCGATCGGAGGAGTCGGCCGACCCTCGGTCGGTGGCCAGCAGAGTGGCGTCAGGTTCCTCCGTCGGTCGGCGAGTTTCATGTGAGTCGGCCATCAGACCTCTGGGTTCAATCGGTCGGGATGGATACGCCCGACATACCCCCGGTCGGAGATGGGTCGTTGAATGGCCGGTAGTTAGCCGCTGATGGTGCCCGTCAGTCGGTCATCACGACCGATGATCGGTCGGTCGATCGGCCAGTCGGAGTCGTCCGTTGGACCGTTAGTCGGTCGGGCAGTCGATCGGTCGGTCGGGCCGCCAGTCGGTCGGGCCGCCAGTCAGTCAGGCTGCTGGTCGGTTGGTCGGTCGGTGGATATTCTCCAACAGCATGCATATGTAAAGAGGCCAAGGTGCCCTAATCGATCCAGCAGTTCTACTTCAAATTCTCGTTTAACGCAAAGGAATCTGCGAGGAGTTAGAAGACAGGTTGACAACAACGCTGGTAACTGTGAAAATAATAAAATAATATAAAAACAACTAATATAACTGGCCGGTGGAAGCCGCGCATGCTGTACAATGCACGTGGTCGGCTAAGGAAGTGATGAGCTTCTTTAGGCGGGTACGGTCCTTTTTTTTTTTTTTTATTTTATCAAAAAAAATCTTTTAGTTTATCTTTTTTTCTTTTTCTGGAGCATTTCCAAAGGCATGTTATTTGGTATCTTTATATATAGGCTTTGAAGGATCCGTAGTGCCACACAGCTTCCTGTCCTTTTTTGAGTGTCGAGAGATCCATCCTCCGATAGTAGTCTCCAAAAATGGCCATGATCTTAGATGCCTTTGTAGGAAGGTACATTGGCAAGCTTTCGGAAGTTATAGATGGAGAGATATCCATGATTCTAGGCGTGAAGGACGAGCTCAAGAAGCTTCGGGAAAGAATGGAGAGTATAGGAGTCTATCTTGAATCTGCGGAGCAGAGGAGGCATACAGACAAGACTATCGGTATTTGGGTGAAGAAATTGAAAGATATCATGTATGATGCGGACGATATCATCGACCGTTGCATGATCGAGGGCTGGAGATTGTTGGAAGATCATCCGTCCGAATCAGTGGTACGCCGTCCCTTATCTTTATTTTCTTGCTTTAGCTGCATCAAGTTCCAGCATAAAATTGGTTATGAAATTAGAGAACTGAATGATGAGTGGAAACATATGGTAGAAGATACATCAATATTGTCTAAACTAGAACCCACCAGGCAAGGTGATCAAGTGAGTGGAGTAAATCATCGTCAGACATTCTCAATGGAGATCAAGTCTGAAATTGTAGGGGAACAAATTGAAGAGGCTACCAAGAGTCTCGTGGAGTCATTAACTAAAGAAGAAAATAGAAAATGCCGAGTTTTCGGGATTGTTGGTATGGGTGGAATTGGGAAGACCACACTTGCTTCTCACATATTTAATGACGAAAGGATGAAACAGAACTTCTCTATACGAGTATGGACCTGTGTTTCTCAGGAATTTTCAGAGACGAGTTTGCTAAAAGAGATTATTAGGGGTGCAGGTGGAAATTATAGGGAGGCTGAAACTAAGCAGGAACTCATAAACCATCTTTGCTCTACACTTTCACAAAGATTCTTTATTGTATTAGATGATGTATGGGAGAAAGATGTGTGGGAGGATTTGCTTAGATATGCCGTTGAAAATACAACAGCTAGTGGTAGGATTCTGATTACTACCCGAAATACAAACGTTGCTGGAAATATTGGAGCAGAGATCCACCACGTTAATAAGATGGACACCGACAGTGGTTGGAAATTGCTCTGCAAGATAGTCTTTGGAGATGATGAGGAGGAGGAGGAGATCTCTAGCTTAAAAGGAGTCGGGGTTCAAATTGTTGAAAAATGTGACGGTCTTCCTCTTGCTATCAAGGTCATTGCAGGGGTTTTAAGGTCGAAGGAGAGAAGCAACCTAGAATGGAACAAGGTTCTCAAAAGCGAAGTATGGTCTATAAGCCAACTTCAAGAACAACTCCCAAGAGCTCTATTTTTAAGCTATGAATATTTACCATCTGATCGCAAACAGTGTTTTCTTTATTGTTCGTTGTTTCCTGAGGATTATCTGATGGATCATGATGAACTTATTCGTTACTGGGTGGCTGAAGGTTTTGTGAAAACAACAGGAGGAGATAATCTTATGGAAGATGTAGCAAAGGATTACTATAGGGAGTTAATTGCGAGGAACCTTTTACAGCCATGTGATGAGTTTGGTGACTTGAGTAACCTAGCTGGCAATTACTGCAAGATGCATGATCTGCTACGTTCTCTTGCTCTCTTTTTGACGCCGGATGAAAGCATTTTTATTGACAACGAGCAACCACATAACATAAACCCCTCGAGTAAAATTCGTCGCTTGACAATAGTGAACATTGGGAAGGAAGTGGAAGTTCCTGATATAATAAAACAGCAAAAGTGCTTGCGGACTCTTATCATCCGGGGGAGTAGCCCCGCAATGATGGTCGATAATAAACTTTTTGAAAAATTGGCGTTTCTGCGAGTCATGGATCTAAGCTGCACGGAGCTTGAGAACCTTCCGGACTCCGTAGGAGACCTTTTGCACCTGAGATATTTAAATCTTGGTAGGTCGAATATCAGAGAGTTGCCAGAGTCCATCGGATGCCTGGTAAACCTACAGATATTGAATTTGTCATTTTGTGAATTCTTGAATACTCTCCCCAAGGCCATCACCAAATTGTGCAATCTAAGATGCCTTTTTCTTGAAGGAACTCCATTAACTCATGTGCCAAAGGGAATAGGCAAATTAAAACATCTGACCCATCTTCAAGGATTTGTGATCGGGCATGATGATAGAAGAGATGATGAGGGGTGTGATTTGAAGGAGCTGCAATCTCTCTCCCAGCTGAGATTCCTGGAGATAGACAGATTGGAGAGGACGCAACCAGCGGGAGCTCCGGCACTTGGAAACAGCAGCTTTCTGAGGACACTGATTTTGAATTGCGGACAACCTGAAGTTGAGGTAGAAGCAATTGCAATCCAGAGAATTGACAAGATTTACAATGAGCTCTCTCCTCAATCCACCCACCTACAGAAACTTGAGATTCATAACTTCATCGGTACTGGATTTTTCAGCTGGATGATGTCCTCTTCTTTGGCTGCCTCTTTTCCTAACCTGACGTCCATAACACTGGATAATTGTATATCATTCCTGCAGCTTCCTCCACTGGGCCTGTTGCCCCAGTTGAAATATCTTTATATTAATAATGCATCTGCAATCAAAACTATCGGACTTGAATTTTTTGGCCTCCATGCATCGTCAGCGGCGACTTCATTTCCCAAGCTTGAAGAGCTGGAATTTTATTGGATGGAGAACTGGGAAGAATGGTCGTTTGGTATGGTGGAGGGGGTTGGTGAAGAAAGAAGAGGAGCCCCCAAGTTGCTGCCTCATCTCATGAAATTGGAGCTTAATATATGTCCCAAGCTGAGAGCTCTTCCTCCACTAGGCCAGTTGCCCCAGCTGAAATCTCTTGCAATCAGATATGCAGGTGCAATCGAAACCATCGGACCTGAATTTCTTGGCCCCCGTGCATCGTCAGCAGCGACTTCATTTCCCAAGCTTGAAGAGCTGATATTCGAAGACATGGAAAACTGGGAAGAATGGTCGTTTGGTATGGTGGAGGGGGTTGGTGAAGAAAGAAGAGGAGCCCCCAAGTTGCTGCCTCATCTCATGAAATTGCAGCTCTATAGATGTCGCAAGCTGAGAGCTCTTCCTCCACTGGGCCTGTTGCCCGAGCTGAAATTCCTTTGGATTGAGAAAGCAGATGCAATCAAAACCATCGGACCTGAATTTCTTGACCCCCGTGCATCGTCAGCAGCGACTTCATTTCCAAACCTTGAAGAGCTGTGTCTTAAGGAGATGTCCAACTGGGAAGAATGGTCGTTTGGTATGGTGGAGGGGGTTGGTGAAGAAAGAAGAGGAGCCCCCAAGTTGCTGCCTCATCTCATGAAGTTGAAACTTGAGCGGTGTCCCGAGCTGAAAGCTCTTCCAGAAGGCCTCCGGCATGCCACCAATTTACAGGAATTGAGTATTGTGAGAGCTGACAACCTAAAAGAAATCAACAACCTTAATCCCTCATTGAAATCTCTGGAAATATGGAATTGTCGGAGGTTAGAGCACGTGGAGAATCTTGATAAGTTGCAAGTCCTGATAGTAGGATTACCTCCTTCCACATTGACATCCACCACTGATGCTGATGGACAGATAGAGCCCCTCCCACGGTGGTTAGTGGAGCTACTCGGACAGCATTCTCTAGAAGAATTTAAACTAAGATGCAGCTTATCACTCCTTAAGACATTCCTCAAGGACGGCCCCAACTGGCTCATCATTCAGCCGATCCCACAGGTCGAGATCGATGAGCCTTTGCATCCAGACTGTGGCTCATCACATATTTGGTATACGAAGGATCCACCCACTTTCGAAGCCAACGTGGTGGAATCAGAAGAATCAGTGGATTGATAAAGCAAGGATCCGCAAGCATCCTCTTGTCATTGAGGTGATTTCTCCTTCCATTACATTTTTGTTTCCATTTTTGATTTCTCTAGCACCTTTAAATTGGTTGTTATATCGCTAATCTTATCGTAACCTTCTCTTTACCCAGATAGCAATGCTCGGGTTTCTTTCTCAAGGACAGAGGATCATCGGGTGGTCAGCATGTTTCCTATCTTTCGCTTGACGCTTTTCCCCCTCATTTGGCGATTATGTCGTCTGATTAAAACCTTTCTATTGGGTTTTGTTTTGCCGCCTGTAATTTCTGTTTCCTGGTGTTTTGATGACATTATCATTTGGTGGAGTGTAAAATTTGGGATTTATATGCAATAAAGCATCATTTTTCTCACCCACTTTGTCTCTGATGTTTGTTTCTGCTTAATCTTGGAGGCCGACTCGAATTGCAGAATTTTGGTGCGAGTATTCCAGCAGAAACAACTTAGCTTATGATTCTTTTGTGATGGAAGATTGGTCAGATTTGAAAGAGCCTGTCAGTGTTAACAACAGGCGGAGATTCAAGTAATCAAATTATCTCGTCAATGGTATCAGAACCAATACTGAATTTCATGCATCAGATCTTTTGGTAGGCCATCAACGGTGGTTTATTACACATAATAGGTCAAAAAACCATAACGAAGTGATGCCATGGTACGATGCTATAGATGGTGGATGGGAATGTGTTTGAAGCAAACGCACGAGGAAAGGTGGGCACAGAAAATTTTTTAAGTTATTCATGCCTATCCTTTCATTGTGTATGAATGGAGTAGGCTTGCAAGCAAGCTGACATTATGCACAGTTATCCTGACCTTAATTATTTAGATATCATAGAGAAAATCCCTATTCAGAAGTGGACTTCTGTTTTGCTTCCTGTTTTTAGAATTCCCGTCTAAAAATGACTAGTTCTGCGCCTGCATGCTGTACCATTGGTTGAACTCCTTGGAAGAAAATATGAGAACCGAACATATTTATCTATCATGAAACATTGGTTCATGAAATCGAAAGATTTGCAGTTGCTTCTTTTGAGGGTAATTATGCTATGCACTGAAAATTTATTAAAAATCAGAAAAAGATACAAAGCAACAGCAAGAGGAGCATGAAGAAGAAAGACAAACAGAAGAGAGGAGTACAAGAAGCAGTGAGGCTGGATAATATATCAAGCACTCCAAAGTAAACAAAATGAACAAATACTCCCTAACTCCAATTTTATTTAAAGTTTTCTTCATCCTCTCAGCATCTTAACTTGATGGCAAAACTATCCGGTTGGACAGGAGAAAATCTAAGAGTGCCCACCACTGTCTTGGTTTGGGGGCTGAAAATTCTTTCATTCCTTTGCAACCAGATGGCCCAAGTGATAGCGAAGGTGATGAGAATCCATCCTTTTCCATCCTTTTTGGGAATGGCTTGGTACATCCCGGTTCCGCAGAGGTCCGATAGAGAGGTTGGCAGTCCTCTAATCTTCAGCTTGTGGAAGATGTTTCGCCATAAGGAGGAAGTAAAACCACAAAGAAAGAAGAGATGATTGGCTGTTTCAAACATGGATCGCACTTCAGATGATGATTCTAGCCACGTTTGAAGAGATTGTCCTCAGTCAGTAGCCTGTTTCTCAGGAGGAGCCAAAAGAATAGCTTTATCTGAACCAGCATTCTGATTTGCAGTCGTTACTTAGGTCTCTAAAATTTAATAATAGATACTGGAGATCGTAAATTTTGATGGTACTTAAATGAGAAGTTCATGCAAAATCCCCAGCCATGCTACATTAGACCATGAGGTGATCTGGTGTCACCTAGGAGGAATCAACTGCTTATCTGCCTCAGCTTATCTCACTTCATTTGTAGATTAAGGGGCTCCGAACGTGCAATGGTGTTTTCCACACGCATCCATGGTCATGGAAACACAGCAATTGGCTACCAGCAAACATCATTCATTAAAGCTGCCAAAGACACGGTGGTCATACATTCATTTAAAGGAACATATCGACATTGCTTTCAGGGCTGCACCATGGTGTTTTTCCTGCACCACATAGGTCTTGTGACTACCACCGCCAGATTTCTTTAGATATTTGATGCACTACAATGTCATTTATCATTACCGCATTTGTAGTGAGATCTAGAACCATCTGTTTGAGTCCCTATTGTTGGTAGATCTTACTAGATGAATTGGTTGTCTTCCCTCGAATTGCAAGATACTATAAGAAACCATCAGGTCCCTGCTAACGTTTTTGATTACTTAATATTTTCCATAGGTGGTAATTCATTTTCTTTCAGGGATTTGAGAATAAACAGATGCTGTGAACCATAACTTTGGCACACTGGATGCACAAAATATAATCTGAAGAATGAGCATTTGGTAGGTAGCTTAATCCTATAATTGAATGAATTGATCGGACAGAGATATAAAAGATGAATTAGGCGAGAAAAATTTGACTATAAATAAGAGTTGAAAGTAGTCAAGGACTGCCTTTTCTCATGCAAAGCGGGGTAGCGATAACCAATCACGAGGGAAAACATGTAGCATTGCAGCTAGTACTCTTCCCTAAGCCAGGTATTTCATATGTCCTGGGGAGATAAGCACAACATAACACCAGATCATATGATTGATTTACTCAAAATACGAAATCAGTAGAACAAGGCAAATGGATGAAAAATAACATTCAGTAGACAAGAAGATGGACATGTTAAACCTCATCTGAAAAATTGGGTAGCTTGATCCTGCATTTTGATGAGGCAAACAAATAATGCTCATCAGTCGAACTTGAGAAGGTGAAGGGGACTTTTAAGCGGTCTTCATGTATATGAGGGAGAGAACACTACACCTGATGGGCAAGCAGCTTCACTTTGAATCTTTGATATGCAGGAATTCTAAGACAATGCACTGACTTCTCAAAAATAACATGCCATTAAGTTACAACAAAAGAAAAAGTGAACTGCTTAAAATTTGCGATTATGTCTTAACATGTCAAAACTCAAAGCCATATATCATGCTAACAATAACATCCACATGCATCCCCTGATAGAACTTTTGTCTGTCTGACAAGCCTTCAACACTTCTTTCACAACAGATATCCCCATAACTGATGCTTTGTGGAACGGATCAAAATACAGCGATTAATTTTTTGGAACTTTGCTTGTGCTCGCTCCTTCTCTTCAGGTCTATCCAGATCTCCAATATTATCATGATACTCCTGCAATATGAGGTAGTTGCTGCTGACAACCAGATAAATGCAAAGCACAGTTATTTACGACAAGCTGATAAATTAGAAAATTGACAAGTTCTTCCAGAGAAGAGGAAAGATAATATATTCTTTTTTGATACAAAAGATTGACATTTTGAAGAAGCTCCTAGATCTGATCAAGCACATTGTTCCATATAAAAGTGATACTATAGTCATAAAGTCAAGCTGCAGCTTTTGCCTCCATGAAATTCGGTTTATAGGAAGCAGCTCGTACATTTCAAATTTATTTAGCCAAAACACTTAAGCTTTTGTCTTCCTGCTTCAACCTAAATTAATGGCCATACAAGCACAACTCGTGCAAAAGAGAGACATCAGAATGGCATCTTGAGTGACAGGATCACAATCATCTGTAAAATACTCCTTATATTTTGATCACATGCACCACTTGTGCCACATGCTATTCAGACCCCATATGCAAATACGGGAGCCTATCTCCACCTCAAGTGTGGGATTACATATTAGTTACTCCCATTCTTATCTAACCAGTAGACTACCATTCAATGCTCATGCAGGCCAGCACACTCATAAGAATAAGGGGTGGAAGGGAATAAAAATTTATACATCCTCTGAGAAGAATAGATTCTCAAGCTCCAGTCTATGAGAATGGTGGGGGCTAGTGATTCTCCTCCTTGAGTCATCAACCATCTATTGAAAAAGAATCAAAGCAAAGGCATTTCCCTACCACATTCTTCACCAATGACTCACATCTCTACAGTATCAACATCTCTCACAAGCACTATATCCTTTATTAAGAATAATACCTAGGATACATGTGGGACACCAATCCCCCCTCCTCTCGAACTAGAATATCCTATTTGGTACCAGTTAGGATGGACCAGGATGGTTAGATCCTGACATTTTAGATGACCTGGCATCTCAGGATGCAATTTTTTTGATAGTTTTTCTCTTTTCATTCTGATTGTTAATGTGACCATATTGGTCCATCAGATCCATCCGGACACATCCCAATATCATATCGAACCAACACTAAACTGGAATGGGTGTTTGTACCAACATTTAAACCCTTACTCGATAATAACAAAAGAAACACATTTAACACTACAGTGAGTTGCAAATTATTCTAATAAATTCTCCAATAGCAACCAACGGTTCTATACATTTCACTCAAATAATATCAAAGAAAGTTGACTAAGAGTCCTTACTTCAGAAAACAAATCTATACATTGAAGTATGTCCCGGTGCTCTCCTGTGTGCCATGTGGCTTATAACACATCGGCACATACGTCAGATGCGGGAGGTTTTTTTTATCTTTTCTTCGACACGCTTTCCTGATTTTTTTTTTCATCGAATCATTCCGAGTGTCTCGAACCTTCTCTACCTCTCTCGGAGGTCTTTCCTTCCCACAGATCTCGATATTTTTTTTTCTTTGAAACCCTTCTAGATCCCTCGCTGTGGCCTGCTGCTGGTCTTCGCCGTCACCTTCCTCCCCATTATCACCATCGGCCATCCATTCCGATCTCCCTCAGGTAGTTTCCTTCCCACGTATCTCCAAAAAAGAGAGGCCAACGTCCTCCCTGCTCTCCAACCGATCTCCACCGTCGCACTCCTCCGATCCTCACTGATGTCGGCTTCTCCCCTCCAATCTCCCGCAAGTGCTCTCCTTCCCACATATCTCCATTTTTTTTTTTTGCTTGGAACCCTTCCAAATCCTCGTAGCGGGGTGAGGCGCAGTCGGCGAAGGCGCAACCGATGGGGGTGGGGTGCGGCAGCTGGCAGAGCTGCAGGGGAGGGGGGGCAGGGGGATGGCTAGTGGAACCGTGCGATCCACATCCCTCCCCCTCCCTCGCGGCTCTGCCGATAGCCACCCCTGCCCCCGCACTTCCGCCTGCCGTGCCTCCCCCCTATTATGGCTCTACCGGCCGCCGCACCTCGCCCCCGCTCCCCAGCTCCACCGGCCGTGCCTCATCCGCTACGAATGGATTGTGATACAAGAACTAATTTAGTTCTGATATTGCAACATGACTGGGAAAAAAAAAGGCTTTCTTAAGAATGCATACCTGCAGTATATCTTTCACATCCTTCCTTGTCAACTTCTATTGTCTAAGTAGTAGTTCTATTCTGGGCCTCATCCGTGGGTGCCAATATAACAACCATCTGAAATCAAAACTTATTGCAGCCAACTCTCTGTCGCCTGTCATCGGTGATGAGCACCTGCAAAACAATGTCCTCACAGATCAAAGTTGTATCCAGCAGAGACCCTCAGATGCATAAGTCAGAGAAAAAATTGGTAAACAATAGATTTGAATGTTTAGAGTAGCAAAGCTCTGACTCAGAAGCATCTTACCGGTGCTGCTCACTTACCTCCCTTTTATAGATGATTCTGGTGTAACTGTTAAGCATGTGATCCCGTTTTTTATGATGCTAAATTATCGAGCCATAATTATAGAGTTAGTAGATCGTTAATTCTCACTAATTGCCAATACCATTCATAATGGTTAGGATATGTTGAGCAGGTAAGCTAACTATATGTCGATGGGTAGAAGACCGAACGACCATCAGCTAATAACTCTAATATGTCGATGGTCTTAGATCGGAGGTTGGCCAAGTCGTACGCTGTTGATTGATAATAGCCGACTTCGATCGATCAACTGATTATAAGTCAGTGCAATATACTCAGTTGACCGATGTAGAGTCAAAGTCAGAGGGTTGGTTGACTTGAGTCAGGGATCGATTGACTTATTCTAACAATTACCCCCCATTTCCAAGTCCAAGGTGATCCGATGTATATATCATCACGTGATCTATCACGTTAGACGAAGGGAGTCATCATGTGTCTCCTCGAACTCTAACTTTACTGCTAGTCTTTTTGGAGTATGAAAGTCCACTGTTTTGTCATTTCGGTGGCTGCAGAATATCATTAGACTGTCATATTGATAGGACAACCGTATCGGATATCCATATTAGACATCGTTTCAGGAATATGATTCGATGTCGGTTGATACGATTCTGACAAATAGATTTCATCTGTGTCAGAACGACATTGGACTGGAGCTGTTCACGCGGATGATGGTGAGGTGGCATGATCAGAAGTGTGTCGAACCATCCGATCTATGATCGGTCTAGATGTTGCCACACGTCGTCATTTGATGAGACTCCGATTTGATCACTTTCATCTGGGCCATTGAGAGATCCTATATATATAGGATCGCTTTCAGTCAAATTTTTACTTTGCATTTTATCTCCATCTCTGTTGCAGAAACTCTGTCAGAAGATCGTCCCAACGCCAGAAAATATCCTTCACCTTTTTATTTTTAGCTTTCAGGTTAAGTGTCCTTCCTTGGGGATCTAAGGATCAATCCTAACGAGAACAGTCGAATGGAGGTCGACGATCGAGAAGACTTCCTCCGATTGAAGGTCATGACAGTACCTCTGCAGGGAGAGCTGATGACCGAACAAGCTTTCTACAATGCCGGCCTTAGTTCAGTCACCACCTTAGGTATAGCATAGTTGATTACTTTCATTTTTCTTTTGTTTGTTTTTGAACTGTACTGACTTGTTCTGATTGCAGCTATGTAGCCGAGGGCAAGAGTTTCGGGCATCGATATTCATCAGCATACTATCAAGAAGAGGGGAGCATCTGAAGCTGGATCTTTCTGATTGAAGAAGGATCGGGCAGCTGCTTCATCTGTGCCAGCGGAAGAATCCGACTTACCATTGGCGTCAGTTCTTGTGCCAGTTTTGGCATTGTCAGCTCAGACAGTGCTCCCTGAAGTGCCATCCATTGAAGGCGGGACTGTCGAAGACTATTATTGGATTTCAGATACATTCCACTCCTATCTTATTTGCAGTGGGTGAACGAGCTACCATTATAGGCTTTATATCCTTGTCTTAGCCATGCAGCCAAGGATGCTAATGACAGTGGATGAAAACTTTGAAGCCCCTCTCTATTCCCATACGAGTGGGTCAAGCTGTTGATGTGGTTGGCCAGATGAGGCGGTCAAAAAGTTGTACCTGGATCTTGACTTGAGCAGCATCATCCCTCTTGCTCCCGAAGGTGGAGTTGCTGAAGAAGAAGTCGCACCGACTATAAACAGTACCGACAATACCAAAAGTTATTCAAATCATCGATGCTACATCGTAGCAAAGAGATGGAGATGACGACTGGTGATCGATGTAATTTTTTTTTTTTTTGTAATCAAACTATTTTGTAGTTGGACTTTGATCCAATTTTGTAATCTCCTTTTTTGCAATGAATGAAAAGAACTTTTTCTAAGTCCAAACTCTTTCTTTTATATGTCTGCAATGTTATAGAGTAACCATTTAATTACCGAACCTCAATCGGCGAATCGGACGTTTGATAGTGGTTGTAGGATCATCCATTAGCCGCATATTCATTTGACGTACTTATAAAAATTAGGATAAATGGTAATAAGCCGAATACCCTCCATCTGATCTTAGTCGGATTAGTACGTCAGGTTATTTGATAATCGATGGCAAGCCAAATATCCTTCGACCGATCATAGTCGAGTCAGTATGATTTCAATCTGACCTTGGTCGTATTGGCATGTATTCCGCTTAGTTAAGACTAAGTCGGCATAATAGTCATTCGATTAGAGTCAGCTTTTACAGTGAAAAATTGTATAGTCGGTATGTCGGTTTTTACAGTGAAAAACCATATAGTTGGTATATCGATTTTTACAATAAAAAATCGTATAGTCGATATTGAGATAAAGTCGATCTTCTGATTTTTACAATAAAAGCTGAAATATATTCTATACCAAGATAAAGATGATTCTCTAGCTTTTACAGTGAAAGTCGAAATATATTCTGTACCGAGATAAAATCGATTATCTGGCTTTTATAGTGAAAGTCGACATATATTCTGTTCTGAGATAAAGTTGACTCTCTGACTTTTACAGTGAAAGCCAAAGTATAATTGATATGTTGATAGAAATTGACCGTTCACTTATCGATCTAAAATCACTTCGTAGTTAACCGAAACTCATGATTCTTAAATTCAAAGTTTGTTCACCAACTCTTCTTCAGAAGTTGCCCCCCCCGCCCCCAGTTTGGTCGCTTGGAGATCATGTTAATCACCCCTGCAGTCAACTGATTATTGATAGTTTCCTCAGTTTGTGGCTGAGGTCGTCAGTCAGTAGGAGGTTGAGTCGGTTGATCCCTTCGATATTTTTCGAGGTAGCCTCATCGGATCAAGACCTCTATCTCGTCCCTGAGTTGAATGCATTGTTCGGTATCATGATCATGATCACGATGAAACCGACAGTATTTCCTCTGATCATGATTCCTCGATGGCACCTTCATTGGTGGGGGGTGCCGTAGGTATTCTGTCCATTCGATCTCCATAAGAATCTGCGCATGAAGAGCAGAGAGCGGAGTATAGGAGTCATACCTGCCGTAGTTCGGCTTCGGACTCCGTTGTCAGGGTGAAGCTCGCTTATTGAGAGGTGATCGACTTGATTCGACTAGAGCTCCACTTTTCTTCTATTGTTTCTTCTGACCTTTACTTTCTGTCTGACGTCAGTCAGAAGCAGCCTCATCCATGCGAATATACTTATATGTGCACTCGAGAAGTTCGGCATAGATCTGAAGGAGAGTTTTGTCCAAAGAGTAGACAAATCTATATCCCTTCAGACCCTTTTTCATGGCCGATATAGCCATATCTTCGTTGAAGTCCCTGACCTCAAGTGTGGCCATATTGAAACGGGCCACAAAGTCTCTTAATATCTCAGTCTCCTCTTGTTTGATTGAGAAAAGACTGTTGGATGTTCGTGGCGGCCTTCGGCTAGTGCTGAAGTGGGTCACGAAAGAATATTCGAGCTGCTCGAAAGAGTCAATGCTTTCCAACTGAAATCCAAAATACCAAATCGGAACAGCTTTTCAAAGAATTATCGGGAAGCCAATGCATAAGAGGATGTCGGACGCCTTCTGAATTATCATAAGAGCCTTGTAGCTTTCCAAATGATCAATCGGATCGGTGAAGCCGTCGTATGGCTCCACTTGTAGCATCTTGAATCGAGACGGAATCGGATCGTCTAAGATGTGCTGAGAGAGAGACTGGGCAGTGTGGAAGTCATAGTCACTAGTGGACTTCCGACCTTCCACCTGAAGTCGGATAAATTGACGGTCGATTTCTCGAAACTTGCATTCATAGTCGTCTAGCCGCCATTGCTAGGAGACTCTGGGGATGGAACCTCCCGACGAGCTTGAAGGAGAGGTAGAAGGTGTCCGCAGCCGTTTTTCCTTCTTAATACTGTACAAATAGGAAGGAGGAGAACATCGTGAATGATGGGTGGCATAGTGAAAGTGTCGAGAATGCGGTTGTCTATCTCGATGAGAACATCGAGACGGCCGCTCTCGGGAGGAAGGTGATCGCCGCGGAGGATGGCGACTGTATTTGGATGACATCGATTGTACCACTGGTTTCTCCGCTGGCGATTGCTGCTGCTGTTGGGTTTGTTGCTATTGGAGGCTTTTGATCGCCTCCGTCAGAACGTTCATCTGCTGCACAAATGCAGTAATCTGGACGTCTGTGGTGACCACAGGATATGAGGAACTGAGCTCTGCTACTGGAGGTGGGGGAGGAGCATCTTTCTGATGGAAAGAGTGTCTCGCTGATCCAGTTGAATGTTGGGTTCTGATTTTCGGTATGGTTGACTGTAGTTGCCCTCCTACCTGACGTGCTAATCTATTGCGGCTAAGTCCCTGTCATCTATCATTGATGATGAGCACCTGCAAAATAATGTCCTTACAAACTGGAGTTGTGTCAGGTGGGGATCCTCCAATGCTTAAGTTAGAGAAAAAATTGATGAATAGTAGATTTGAATATTTAGAGCAGCAGAGCTCTGGTTCAGAAGCATCTTACCAGTGCTGCTCACTTATCTCCCTTTTATAGATGATTCTGATGTAATCGTCAAGCACGTGGTCTCGCTTTTTATGGTGCTAAATTATCGAGCCATAATTGTCACTACAACAAATAGGTTATTAGCGACGAAAGATTTTCATCACTAATAATATGAGCGATGAAATTTTGGTCGCTAATATTTCATCGCAAATAATCCCATCGTTGATAATATTTTATGACGAAAAAAAAATTTCGTCGCTAATAAAAAATGTTTGCGATGAATATTTTTCATCGTTAAAAAAAATTGATAAAAAAATTTAATCTAAAAAAAGATATTTAAGATGAAAAATTTTCTTCGCTATTATTTCCTAAAGTTTTAGCGATGAAAATTTTCATCGTAAAAAACTATTTTTACAATGAAAATAATTCTTCGCTATTAATTTAATAAAAAAATTTGTTTAAAAAAAATTAAATAATATTAGCGATGAAAAAAATTTATCGTAAATAAAATTATTTGTGACGAATATTTTTCATCATCGTTAATTATATATTTATTGATAAATTAAATTATATTAGTAAAATATTTTTAGCAATGAATGTTTCGTCAGAAATAATTTCGTTGCTAATAATTTAGTCATATTTTTTAAAAAAAATTTACGAATATATATTTTAAATTTATATGTCTAATATTTTTATAAATTAAAAATTAAAAAAAATTTACACAATAAATTGATAAATAAATTTTATTATTTTATTATATTAAATTAAAATTATAAGATGTTTGAAATAAAAAAAAGTACATCAGTAAGCCGTCAAATATCGGCATCCGAAGAACGAGCTGGGGATGGAGTGCTCAATGGAGCTCGAACCGACGATGGAGCTCGGATCGGCCTACTGCTATCTCATCAGCTGTATTGTCTGCTCCATCTGTGCCATCCACTCCATCTGGATCTGAAAGCGCTGATAATCGTCGATGCGTGCAGCCAACTCCTGAGCTCACTGTCGATCCTCGATAGCCTGTTGTCGATCCTCAGCAGCCTGCCTCTATACCTCCATCAGTCGAGCCTCGCATGTAGAATGGATGTCCGCCCTAGATGTGCGTGAGGATGAGAGAGTAGTGATCCCATACCCTAGACTCCTAACATAATAGGATCTCATACCAAGCATCCGATCATAGATCTCATCATCTGTGGGTGCGGTCGAGCCCTTAAAGATAGGCTGGGATCTAATCTTTGTCATACGATTCTATAAATTATAATTATAATTATTTTAATTTTATAATAAAAATCAGATTGCGAATAAAAAATAATTGAAAAAACTTACAAAGAGCTCCTAGCTCCCTGTCGTCCACTCCCCCAACTGTCACTGGTGGGTCCGCTGGTAGATATCGATCCTACCAGGAAGTTCGTCACTCTCAGCATCTCTCTGCAATTTGAGAATTAATTAAAAAAATTTTAAATAACTAAAAAATTATATGCTAATTAGAATTAAAAATTACCTACCATATGCTCCATGTGGCGAGCAAACGATCTCGAACCCCCACAATGCGGCACGATCTGTCTCGTCCGGTTTGCCGCATTCTGGGCACATCGTCTCTATAAATTTATCAGTAAAATTAGTAGATAAAAAATTTAATTTAAGAATAAATGATTAAGTCATTAAACTATAAAAAAAAGTTTAGATGTGTAACTTGATATGCCGGATTCTCGTACTGCCGGCATATAGTAGTTTAATCATCTATGGTGTTGCTGTCATAGGGCTGCTGCCGCGCTGCCTCCTCCCCATGATGCTGCACCACCTGATATCAATGCTGATACATGTGATGGCGATAGTCCTTGAAACGCAACGATAACTGAATGTTGATGGCTCACCTCACACGATCCTCCTCAAAATCAGCGATATCAAATACACCCTGCCAATAACAAATATTAGAAGAATACTATGCAAATTAAATATTCACAATATAATTTATTTTACCTGTAAGTGGTGTAAAAAATCTCTCTGAGCTGGTAGAACGTGACGCCAATCGAAGAGCATCACGGGGGCAGAACTGCGGCATATGATGCCCAGCTCAGTCTGCCATGGGTCACACCATCCTTTAATAGGTCTGGTGTAGCCGATTGGTATCTCGATCTGGAGACGCTGTTCTGGGTGCTCGCATCTCCAACGCTCCAGAATGAAGTTCTTCGATGGACCTTACCCTCGTCTCACCATCGATGATGACTAACTTGAAACAATAATAAATAAATCATTAGTATGATCTAAATAAAAGAATTAAATTTTATTATATATAAAGTGCAATAGTTAATACCACTGGAACCCGCTTCATTGGGATCTATCGGTGCAGGACCCTCTGACAGTGAAGCCGGTGCGGCAACAGAGATTGGTGGAGGTGCCTCAACCTTTGAGGTATCTGTAGGAAGTTGTGAACACGAACGTCGTCGTCTGTCTCCTAGTGCCATATCTGCAGGAATTGAGATATAAATAAATATAATGTTGAATAATAATAGTAGAAATCAAATAATATTCTAATGAATACAATTATATCGCATACGATTATTGAAAAATAAAATTGAACGAAGAATATAGATCTACTCATCAATATTCGTTTCTTCCTCGATGTGTAGATCCTCGTTCAAATCACAGTAATCGATATATGTATCGTCTTCTATCTCATCGTCATTTATGAACTGATTGTCGTCCTTCGACTCATGAAGATTAAATACAAAATCAACTTCAACTTTGTTGGATGAAAGATCAACCCTATTCAAAGGTGCCGTTATAAGTAATTCATCAACCAAAAGCTCGACTAATGTTTGTTCTTCTTACTGAAAAGCTTCCTCTTCATGTAAATTCGAATTTTCATCCATCTCTAATCGAGTTGATATGTCATAGACGCCTCTAGATATTATTTTTTGTACAATATGCCAATTACCTCGATACTTTAGATCCTTCAAATATATTACTTGTTTCGCTTGAGTTGCTAATATATACGGCTTATTTTGGTACCATATTCGTGCAAGATTTACACTGATAAATTATCAATCGATATGAATACCGATCTTTTTATTACTAATATCCCACCATTCATACTGAAATAAAAATACAGAATTACTGGACCCATACTTCAGTTCTATGATATCTACCAGTACACCATAATAATCAATCTCTTCTTCTCTTTCATATCCTGTTGTAGCAATTCCATTATTCTGAGTCCGTCGTTGCATCTCAAGCTCCCTTATGTGAAATCTCATTCCTCCAATGATACAGGATGTGTAGTGATTAACCTTTCGATCGGGATACATGCTAAATCGTGCAACTCATCGATCGCACTCACTTCCTTATTGAAATACTTATGTTTCATCTACATCATAAGATAAAAGATTATGTTGGTTTAAATAATATTATTTATAAGTAAATAAATAACGTATCACTAATGCAACTTACAAGATCACCAAATTATTTTGCAAATTTTTTTCTATGTCGATCATCGGTATCCGTATTATTCTCTCTACATAGTATACTCTTGTGCTCACTACAAGAAGTTATGCTTTTTAATTTTATATCGACATGAAAAATTTTCTGAAAATTAATAGTATGGTAAGATGATATTTACTCAATAAAATCTTCAATTTCTTCACAATTATTTAGAACGTAAAAGTGTGCTTTGGATAGCTCGTTCACATCCATAAATTCATATCTCATTACACCAGTAGGTCGAACCGTTTGTTTAAATATAGATAACGTCGGTTCATTGTCATCCCATTCACGATCTGTGTTACGATCTGTACAATTGAATCTTGTTTCGATATCGTCAAAATACATCGAGCAGAATGTGATACACTCAGTAGCTACATATGCTTCCGCTATAGACCCTTCAGGCCTTGCTTTATTGTGCACATATTTTTTTAAGATGCACAAGAATCTGTAAACAAAAATAAATTTAAATTTTAGAAATACATTTACATTTTATAATTGATATGACAAAGTACGTATAATTTTTTACCTTTCAATAGGATACATCCATCGATAATGTACTGGTTCGGCCAAAAGAGCTTCCTTTAGAAGATGAACAGCCAGATGCATCATAATATCAAAAAATGATGGTGGAAAGATTTTTTCTAGCTTACAAAGAATGAGTACAATATTTTTCTCTGATCTCTCAAGTTAATCTTTAATTTTCGACAATACAGTTCTCGAAAGAACACTCCCAACTCAATCATTGCAGTTTGACCATCACCACCTAAATAACCACGCATGACTACAGGAAGCAAACATTGCATCATCACATTGGAGTCATGACTTTTCATGCTGGAGATATTGCCGTTGTTGTTCCCAACACACCGCAATACGTTTGAAGCATATGCATCAGGAAACTTTATGATTTTGAATCATCAATAAAAAATTTTTTTTCTCTCCAAACAGAGAATAACATGCGGGTGGCATAAAAAATCTCACCTCGACGAACTAAATGCAACTCCAGTCGGATTCCTATTTTCTGCAAATCAAGACGAGCTTTTGCACCATCTTTTATTTTTTCTGAAATATTCAATACAGTACCGATGACATTATCACAAATATTCTTTTCAATGTGCATTACATCCAGATTATAACGAAGTAGTAGTTGTTTCCAATATAGTAGTTAGAAAAAGATGCTTCGCTTCGTCCAATTCAGTTCAGCTTCAATACGCTTCCGCTTGCGAGTACCCGATGTTTTTCTAAATTGAACATTTCCAATGACTTCAAGTTGTTCTAAAATTTCGGCTCCACTTAACTCCTTAGGTAGCGGACGCCGATCGGACTTACCATCAAAATATTGATTATAATGGATCCTCCAAGAATAATTAGCAGGAAAAAACCGTCGATGACCCATGAAACATATTTTTCGTCCGTGCTTTAAATGTAAAGAGGATGCATCCCTATTGCATATTGGACATGCAAGATATCCTTTGATGCTCCATCCAGATAAATTTTCATATGTCGGAAAATCATTTATGATCTATAAAATTGAAGCATGCAACTTAAAATTACTTCGACTCACAGAATCATATGTTTGTATCCTATTTTTCCATAACTCCTTCAGATCATCAATTAAAGGTCATAGATATACATCAATTTCATTACCTGATGCTTTCGGACTCAGAATCAACAGTGACATAAAAATAAATGGTTCTTTCATGCACTTTCAAGGTGACACATTATATACAACTAGCATCACAGGTCACATGCTGTAAGAGGTACTCAAATTGCCAAAGGGATTAAATCCATCTGTCACTAGACCAAGCCGGATATTGCGTGGGTCACTCACAAAGTGCGAATGCTTTGCATCGAAGTTTTTACACACTAAAGAGTTGGCTGGGTGGCTAAGTATGTTCTCCTCTGGAACTCGCTGCTCGTAATGCCATCTCATTTCTTCAGTTGTCTTTATAGACATATACAACCTTTGAAATCTTGGAATCAATGAAAAATATCTCAAAATCTTTTGAGGTATCTTCTTTACTTTTCTATTATCGATTTTGTATCTAGGCTCACCGTATTTCGGACATTCAGTTGTTTGTTCGTTATCCTTATAAAATAATATATAGTTATTTTTGCAGGCATGTATAGGAGTATAGCCAAGTCCCATTTCCCATATGTATATTTTTGCTTCAGAATATGATTTCGGAAGTCTCTCTCCATCGGGCTGAGCTGCTTTAATCAATATTAAAATTTGATCAAATGACTTCTGACTCCAACAGTTCACGGTTTTAATATGAAGTAATTTTATCAAAAACTCTAACTTGAAAAACTTTGTACAATTTGGATAGAGTGACTCTCGTGAATCCCTTACAAGCTTTGCAAACTGTTCAGAAGTCCCTTCTACCTCAAACCGGATATTATGCTCATGATCAGAATTGCTTTCAGATGCAGCAGTATTCATGCGTATATTTGAACAAGCACCTTGATGTAAATCATCTAACAATTTTTCAATACCACTATGCTCGACAGGTCCAGCACCATCAGTACTGTCATCTTCAGTATCGTCATCGTCGCGCACCACTTCATTCGAATCACCCTCCCCATGCTATATCCAACAACTATACTTCTTATCCATACCATATTGTAGCTGATGCTCTTCAACAAGTGTTATGTGACGATATATCAAATTGACACATCTCTTGCATGGACACTTTATCCAACTAGCATTGTCAGTCTTATGCCGTGCAAAGTCAATGAAATCTCGAACTTCTTTTCGATATTCAGGCAAAAAAATACCTCTAACATTTATCCAACTTTTGTTGATATTCATCTAACAACAAACACAAAATCATTAACAACCAAAATAAAGTTTAGTGGTATTCTGGATCCCGATCTGAATTTCGAACTGAATCGCTTTCAAATTCCAGCTAAAATCCCGACCTGGATCCAGATCTGGATCACTTGATACAAAATGCATGATCCTATCCTTTTCAAATCATTACTAACAGGTGTGACCCTATTCCTTTCAGAAAAGTAATAATCTTATTATTATTATTATTAGTGGATATTTCATCTCATTTTCGTGAAAATTTCGACAGCATCTCTCTATGGTTCTCCAAGTATATGATGTGGATATGGTGCCTACGCACCCTATCCACCATATACCTGGAGAACAATGGACAGATAACTACTGAATACCACATAATAAAATGAAATATCAACTATTAACAATAATAATAATATTATTTTTTTAAAAAATCTGAATACGGGACATCCAAGTTTCAATCTTGATGAAGATCTAAACTTGAACGAAAATCTACAGCTCAATATAATTTAAGTACCATCTTTGAACATGCATTCGAAGATGGATTTCTAATTTATCAAAAAAGAATAACTTCGTATTGAAATTTCTTCATTAGAAATTTCAATAGAATTTCCTCCAAAATAAAAATATTTTTTTTATTTATAATTTCAACAGCATACAAAACAGCACATAAAATAATTTAATTATAACAAGTAACAGCAATGTGTATTGTGTTAGTGAAAAAATAATTAGTCAAATAATTAAATAATTTCAGTAGTAACACTAAAAAATAATATGCAATAATTATAATAATTTCAACATCATATTTCATCCTCATGAAGACCTGACATGACCCCCATCCTAACCCCACCTGCCCTAACCTGACCCGGCGCAGACCAGACCAGACCCGACCCGGCACGGACCGGACCCGACCTGCCCTGACTCCACCCGACCCATCCCAGCCCGACCCGACTCGGCCCGACCCACCCCATCCCGACCCGAACTGAAACGGACCCGGCTCGGACCCTACCATCCCCGACCCACTCCATCCCGGCCCGACTCGCCCCAGCCCGACCGGACCCGACCCGGCTCCACCCGACCAGCCCTAGCCCAACCCGACCCTGACCTGACCCGCCCCGACTCCGCCATCCCCGGCCCCAGCCCGACCTGAGCCGGCTCCACCCGACCCGCGCCAGCCCGACCCACCCCATCCCAGCCCGAACCGAAATCGATCCAACCCGGGCCCTACCATCCCCAACCCGCCCCATCCCGGCCTGATCGGACCCGACCCGGCTCCACCCGCCCCACCCCAGCTCCGCCGTCCCCGACCCTACCCGACCCGCCCCGCCTCGCCCCAGCTCCGCCATCCCCGACCCCAGCCCGACCCAACCCGGCTCCATCCGACCCGCGCCAGCCCGACTGGCCCCATCCAGGCCCAACCCACCCCAACCCAGGCCCGACCCATCTGAACCCATGCGTGCCTGGCCCGTAGGCCCCGCGGCTCGCAGGCCACGCGTGCCTGGCACAGCCGCACCCCGGCTCGCCGTTGTCGGCTCTGGCTCTGGCTCGTCGGCTTCGGCTCGGTGGCTCCGACCACTCTCCGACCCGCCGTCGTCAGCCCGGCCCGCAGACCCCAGCACAGTCGCAACCCGACCCCATCCCGACTCACCGTTGCCAGCTCCGGCTCTGGCTTGACGGCCCCGGCCCCTCCCCGACCCGCCGTCATTGGCCCCGGCACGCCCCGGCACACCCCAGCACGCAGGCCCCACGTGGCTGCGGCCCGCCGTTCCGTCCCCGGCATGCTGGCCCTGGCACACCGGCCCCATGCCGTTCCCCGTCCCCGGCTCGAACCCACCCCCCCAAAAAAAAAGAAGAGTCGACATCGCCGGCTCCGGCTCGCTGGCCCCGGCCCGTCGTCGGCCCCACGTCGCCGTCCCCGACCCACCATCGTCGTCGCAGCTTGCAGGCCCCATGTGGCCGCGGCCTGCCATCCCAACCCAGGCACGCCGGCCCCGGCACGTTCCCCATCCCCGATCGAAACCCACCAAAAAAAAACAGAGATAAAGACTTACCTCGCGGCGATGGCAACGACGGCGAAGGAAATCGGAGGCACGCAGGATGCCGGGGGGGAGGAAGCTCGCGGGAGGGGAAGCCGGATTGTCGAGGGGGGAACGAGGAAGAAAAATGAGTTTTCGATGGGATTTGATGGGATGCGGGGTATTAGTGACGTAAATTTTCATCGCTAATAATCAATTTTCGTCGCAAATAATTCAAACAAAAAATATTTACGATGAAAAATTAATTTTTATCGCTAATAATTTCCGTCAAAAAAAAATCTAACTGGAAAAATTCAGTTTCGAGAAAATATTATTGACGACGAAAATTTTCTATTTCATTGCTAATTGCATAATTAGTGATAAAATTTTTTTTCATCGCTAATAATTAATAAAAAATAATTTTTCATTTAAAAAAAAATTCTCCTGACCAAGTCTTGCTCTCCGTATTATTTTCTTCCATTCATTTTTCATTCATCTCTTAGCCACAATAATGCAATAATATATATATGTGTGTGTTTATGTGTGTGTGTATATATATATAGCTAATGTAGTAAATATATCAACTTTTCAGAACATTTTAGTAATGAAATGAATGAACTATGGTAAGAACAAAAACTTGTAACAATTCTATCGCTTCTCATCGACAGTCATCTCGACGAAGCATGGGTGATGCAGTGCAAGCATCCACTCCTCAAGGGCCTATACCACCACCTATTATAGAGGACCCGTAACGATTCAACGACCTGATTCGACAGGTCCAAGCATTGACCAACACCGTCCAGCATTTATAGTAAACCACAGAGCAATGACAACCCCCGCAACATGCTTCTCAAACTGTGCCCTCTCCGTGTAGCCAGCAAAACTGCTTCCAGAGAATCCCCCTCGAGGTACACATCGTTCTGCCCTGATCGATCGACAATCACCATCCCATCAGGGTCCAGGCATGAAAAATAATGCCAACATTCACCGATCTCCGCCAATGGAGATTCGACCTTGGGCTACTCTCTGTGCCTCACAAAATCTCATCGGGAGGACCTCGAGCAAAAAGACCGAAAGATTGAACGTCATCTGGACGAGATTCAAATGGACAGCCAAAAGAATGACGACATTCTCAGCTTCAATTTCCAACCATCTTTCTCTTGATCCATCCTCCAAGAATTGATTTTGGATTGGTTCAAGATGCCACAGATAGAGCCTTATAAAGATTGAGGATCAAAGATATCTTAATATTCTACATATTTTTTTATGCACATATTATTTTTTAAAAACTATCTAATATTTATTTTTATAAATATAAAAAATTTACTATAATATATCTAAATATCCTTCAATAGAAAAATTTTCATCGCTAATAATCTGTAATTTATGAATTTTTAAAATTTTTTATTTTTTTCAAATATTAGTGACAAATTTTTCATCGTAAATAGTAATTATTTATGACAGAAATATCTATTTCATCGTAAATACCTGTTATTTACAATGAAAAGAGTTTTGATCATAAATAATTTATAATTTCTGAATTTTTAAATTTTTTTATTTTTTTCTTGTTTATTAGCGAGAAAAATTTTTAATCGTAAATAATAGAGTATTTCTAACAAAAATTAAATTTTTATCACCAATATTCAATTATTGACGACATTAAATTTTCATCATAAATAATTTATAATTTTTAAAATTTTTTATTTTTTTCACATATTAGCGACGAAAATATCACATCGTAAATACTAGAGTATTTGCGAAGGAATATTTACTGTTCGTCGTAAATATTCATTATTTATGACGTAATATTTTCATCACAAATAATCAATAATTTTTAAATTTTTAAAATTTTTTATTTTTTTGCACATATTAGCGATGAAAAATATTCATTGTAAATAAAATATATTTATGATGAAAATTTATTTTTATCACTAATAATCCATCATTTATGATGTAATATTTTCATCATAAATACTCTGTAATTTTTAAAATTTTAAAATTTTTTATTTTCTTTCAAATATTTACGATGAAAATTTTTCATCGTAAATACTTAAGTATTTGTGACAAAAAATAAATTTTTGTCAGGAATACACTTGTATTTGTGACATAATATGTTCGTCGCAAAAAATCTATAATTTTTGAATTTTTAAAATTTTTTATTTTTCACATATTAGTGATGAAAAATTTTCATTGTAAATAATATTAATTTACGAAGAAAATTTTGATTTCATCGCTAATACTCTATTATTTATGATGTAATATTTGTATCGTAAATAATCTTTAATTGTTGAATTTTTAAAATTTTTTATTTTTTTTCAAATATTGGCGATGAAAATTTTTCATCGTAAATAAATATATTTGTAATGAAAATTTATTTTTCATTGTAACTACTTTAATTATTTACGATGAAATAATTTTCGTTGCTAATATTTAAAAATTTAAAATTAAAATAAATATTTTATTATTTACGATGATTTATTTCATCGTAAATAATATGTATTTACAATGAAATTTGATTTTCATCGCAAATAGAAAGATATTTACGATGAAAAATTATTTTTATCGTAAATAATTAATTATTAACGATGAATTTTTATTTTCATCATAAATATCTTTATTTACGATGAAATATATTTCCATCGCAAATAAATTTATCGCAAAATGTAGCATTTCTTGTAGTGTATAGAGTTAGTGGATCGTTAATTCTCACTAATTGTCAAGACACGTAGTCGATAACCGTTCATAACAATGAGAGTATATTGAGTAGGTAAGCCAACTATATGTCGGTAATATTGATACGTCGGCAGGTAGAAGATTCGAACGACCATCGGCTAGTAACTCTGATATGCTGATGGTCTTAGATCGGAGGTTGGTCAAGTCGTACGCTATTGATTGATAATAGCCGACTATCGGTCGGTCAACCGATTATGAGTCAGCACAATGTACTCAGTTGGCTGATGTAGAGTTGGAGTCGGGAGGTTGGTTGACTTGAGTCGGGGGTCGATTGACTTGCCCCAACACTCAAGAGTCAAGGCCATTGATTCAGAATCGATTAATTAAACAGAAATTGCTGGACCTCTACTTAGAACACCATAACAACCATCTAAAATCAAAACTTAAGGATATGGATTCAAAATCAATTAATTAAATAGAAGTTGCTTGAGTTCTACTTTGAACACCAGCGATGGCCCAGAAAAAGTGCAGTCAACTGGAAATCCAAAAAGAAAGGGCTCACTCAGTAATAAAATGGGGGAAAAAAGGTGAAATGTATAAGTTAATGAAATCCTGGAGAAAAAATAACAACATTACATTATCAAAACATACTGCTTGCTTGAAAAGCGAAGAGCCCTTCTTCCAGTTTTCAATTCTAATTCTCCTCTTCATCCATCTATGAAATAAGATGACCAGATGTCAGGCTTAACTTTAGACAATAAGTTGAAGCAAACTCTATATTGAGATGAGTAAGTGACCTCCAAGTCATCCAATTCAAGTCTATTAAGTTTGTTAAGCCTCAGGTTTAATTCCTGTCAGAATACCTATAAATTACAGAAGTTGATCACATGTCGGAAGCAACAAGTTATAACATCAATAGCAAGAAATAAAACGCAAGCAATAAAGATTCATATAGAGTTCCAGCGGTTGGTCTATATTTCACATTTATTTTCTAGAGACATATATAACAATCTCACCCTTTTTGAACCTCTCATGATGGCATCTGATAGAAAATCACCAAATACCGGGACATAAGATAAAGTGGATAAATAAAAATGGCGTAACTAAAAAAATAGGGTGACAACCAAATTTAATCAAATTTTTGAATGCCAATCAATAAATCTCTTACAGCTTATACATCAAAGAATTTAAAAGCAGATCAAGCTACTCACTAATTGATTTAGTTCCTCTTGGTTAACTAGCAAAGAAACAAGACAAGTGTACAGACTGTTACCTTTTTATTAACTCACGTTTCATCCCCCCTGCCATGCTACATAGATGAACTGCTATCACAGAAGAGGTAGCTGAAGATATGAGCAGGTACAGGTGCAGGAATACAGAACATTGGTCTTAAAAAATAGTACGAAATTAACCCAAGCATTTAAATAAATCAATAAAAGTTGATTCAATAGGACAACTAATCTGATTCATTTAGTAAGGTAAGAAAACAAGAGGTGGCTTAGAGTGATTGAAATTAGCAATTTAGATAATATCATGTACAATAGCTACTAGCATAAGCACCAGAAGGCGTGGGAGCATGGTAGTGGAAATTGGCAAATGGACAGCACTGAGGTGGAAACTCCTTAAAATAATGGGATAGAATAAAAGGTGGCCTAGTGCATGAGACTCCAACTACTGCGGGTCTGCAGAAGGTCAGATGTACATAGCCTTGCCCTCAAAGCAAAGAGGTTATTTATGTATCTCGAATTTGTGACAATCAGGTCACAATTGAGCAACCTTACCATTGTGCCAAGGTTTACCCTCAAACAAGGTGATAGACCACCGCTTTATAAAAAATAAAAAATAAAAAAAAAAGTGTAAGAGATAAATAACTTCAACAGGGTACCTTATCTCAGCCCTACAAGATTAAGTTAATCGACCACAATACAATCAACCAAAGCTCGAGAGTATATTATAATTGGCACTTAGCCTACATCAAACACCTATAAACCAGAATTTGCATCACAAGTATTTGCATCACATCCAAAGCAATCACGATCTTTCTGAAAATTCAATATACAATGAGGAGAATCGTCCAACATAAAACAAAAACACTTTCTTTAACTAGAAGAATATATGTGTGTGCGCACGCGTCTATGCATGTGCATGAGTTGGACTCCACTATCCACACCCAAACTCATATTCCAAATGCACATCTCAATTACGTCAAGATAGTTTGCACGAGACTCACCAACATGAGGATTTTTTCTTTTTCCCAATAATCATAAGAACCTTTGCTCCGAGAGCCTTTCCACACATGATTACATCTGGGATCTCTGAATATTCAACTATCATTGGATGTTCAGTTCTTTCCGCTCTGTATGGTTTTAAATGATATTATCTCATCATTGAACAAATAGAGAAAATGGAAGATTTGGCACAAAATATAAAAGGAAGCTAATGAATTGAGGGAATTGTGAACAGTAAATCCCAAGGACATTCTCAGCAACATAAAAATAGCAAAAAATTCAAAAGGGATGAAAGGAAATAAAGAAAGAAATAATCATCAAGGATCACGTAAGGACTTAGAAGTTAGAACCACTAACATCCTAGAAGCTTCCTATGAGACTTCGCTCCTTGATGATTGGCTAGCTTCAAAGAAATGCTTAGATTCAAAGGGGGAATCTGGCCTGGCAGATTCTAAGTGTGAGGCAAAAACTTCCTAATGATGCATAACAAGGTAACTTCCTAATTCCCAAGTTCATATGATGTCTCAAAAGCATGTTATTCATACTTAAACTCATTTACTTCTCTTTTTAAGAGACAATAACAAATTAAGAGGACAGTGCATTTGGCAACAAGGACAGGGATATTAGAGTCCAAGAGTCCCCCGAGATGATCAAGAAATTTGTGTAGACTAATTTAAAGAAACCCGCAAATCAATTAGAGTGAAATACATATCAAACACCTAGTTCATCATAAAAATGCATATGCTTTCATATGTTATATCTACACTTATTCTGTTTCAACAAGTTCGTAATTGAGCACAACAAACCATGAATATACACCATATTGGTTTATATGTGATAACCAGATGGCACATTCATGAAATAAACTTGATAACATAGTGGGTCCATAAAAACATGCAAAGGTGGATCACATGAATTAGCATCTACAAGCTATTACATTAAATACAACCTCAAGCAAATATGACATTCCTTATCAAAAAAAAAAATGGTAATCTTGTTATAAAAATATTTCTTGTGGTATCAGGTTACCCATAACATCAATTATAGATGCACAAAGACAACAAGGTCACTAAGGATAAATCAATAACGGCCAACATTTTCAAACAAAAAGAATTTGAATTACAATGATAAGCCTATCACTTTAATTAAAATGAGTTATTTATTAATTAATTAGAAACTTTATCTTAATGGAAACCGTTAGAAATATCCCTCCCCTAACCAAAGAAAAGGGTATGGTAGTGGCTTTTTTGTCAGAAAAATGAATCTAGACAAAACATGGTGTCCACTTTAAAATTTGGGTCAGATCTAGGACTATGAATGTGGAGAAATCAAGTCTGGGCACTCCAATAAATGTTCAATTTGGTGTCTTAACCAACTTGTAACATATTTACCAAAATCTGCTATTTCTCAAATCATAAAATTAGCCAACACTCCAACTATTCTGCTTCTTATCCACAGTATTCTTATAACTAAAATAATAACGATAATATAATGCTATACTAAATTAATATTATTATATTTTATCATATTATTGCATTATATCATTATAATAATCGTGACATTCTAAGGTTAATCTGATAATAATATTTAGTAGTATATGAAAAATATATTTATATATTGCAAATAATTCATTACCACTAAAGTATCATGCACTATTATTATTATAATATGCTATATAATATTTTTTTATTATTTTTATTGTGTTGTAATAATACTATTACAAAATTACAATAAATTATGATAACATTAAAATAATGTTACATACTATTATATTATAATATTATAATATATTACTATTGTACTAAAATGTAATATCGATATACTTTATATTATTATTATATTGTGGTGATTTTTCTTTTTTATTATATTATAATAGTATATATATTATTATCTAATATCAAAATAATATATATAAATGTATTTATTATTAGAATATCATAACAATATAATGATAATATTAATATATTAATACAATGTATTATTTTGATATTATCACCATTAAAATATTAGTATAATATTTTTATGGTATTATTACTATAATATTATAATAACATTATAAAATTACAAGATAATAAAACAGGACGCTTTTACCATTCCATTCTTATTACATGCAATCCAGTAGCAGCCCATGGTTCTCTAATTGAATTGCAAGCATCCAAATGGTCCCTACTTGAGGTAGTTAATTTACATTGAGAGGATTCTTCAAGAAAAAGTTGTAAATTACCATGCAGGGCACAAAAGGTTGTCAACTAGTGCAGCTGGTAAAACCTGTGAAGATTTAGATTGATTTTTTGAGTTTCATCTTCACCAAATTTCATTAGCTTCCTAAAAAAAAAAACTCCAGAATTTTTCCAGTCCTAGATATTGGGGGAAAAAAACAAAGGGATGTGAATGGCTTGCTAAGTTTCTATTCCAGTAGGAGTTTTTTTCGCCTGGGTTTCTTTCACAACTCTTGGTCTGTAAATATCTGGATGCTTTTATTTCAATATGTTCTTACGACTTTTTCACGTGATAACGTTCTAGTGTACTCCAACTACACATGCAGATGAGTGAGCATGCAAAAGAAAGGATGAACCAGATAATTTGTGTTCCTCATGTTCATCTTTTCAGAGTATATATGATTAAGATCACAGCAGTTTATGACATAGTCTAAACATTTTGTTGATCAAATAAAGAATGTTCTTAAATAGGACCGGTGAGGATTTTTCAATTAGGCTGGAAAGGTTTTGACCATTTGCACCAAGAATAGAAAAAAAAGGTACAAGGATCGTGAATGATTGATCAGATTAGAGCTTCCAGTCCTTTGCATGCTGCACTAATAAAAAATCTCAGTGGCTTTTAGTTTTGCCTTTATAATTCTCCATCATCCATGGTGGAACCACTGCATCCAATGCAAAAAAAAAAAAAAACAAAAGGAATTCATTCAGACAACTTTTTTCTCACTGCAAGAGCCAAAGAAGTGTCAAGAATGGGTGCTACAGGAATTCAAAAAATGGGTATGGTTATTCTAACTAAAGGAGCACTTGGAAATGGTCAACAAAAATTTGAGAAAAATCAGATCATACTGTATACTTCTTTGAGCACCAAAATTCCAAGCACCTCAACTTTGTCACGTAACAAGAGAATAAATGGGTTCACCAGAGACAGGCCAGGAGATAGTAGGCGCTAAATATGGGATCATCTTAGACCTCCAGGTCTGCTGATGAGGCAACATTTGTATTTTTTTTCTTTTTTTGGCACCACATGAATTCTGTACAGTCTTTGACTCTTCGCTTCCACTTATTTTTTTTTTTTTTAAACAATGCAGCTCATGAAAAATTCCATACAAACCATCTAATTGGGCAGTTTCAGCAGCAGATGATACAAGTAATTATGTTAGGAGTACCTTGAAGAGCTGCAGTGCTTGCTAAGGTCTTGACAAAGAGCCTTGCTCACACCTCCTGGGTGTACAGACCCTCGTTTTATCCACTCGGCAAGCTGCATGTGAAAGACATCATTACCTTAAATAAATTGGATTTTGGGAATGCAAAATAGAGTCAACTTCTACATATCCCAGCTAGAAGTCTTCCAGAGGAACATAACAGTTATAAAAGTGAATACTAAGATTATGCTAATTGGAACATTGTACAATAGTTGTTGCAGATGAATATATACAAAATAATAGAGTCATGGACCAAGTCCATAAGTGGTCATTCAAGTAGAGTTCAGAACATATAGCTCTGTGGAACTGTTGTAGTCTGTCTCCCATGAGGTTATTGGTTCATATAATTCTCCATTAGCCTCCTTTTATATGTATGTATGTATCAATCTATCTATCTATCTATCTCTATATATCTAGCTACATGCATACATACATACATGAACAAAAATGAATAAAAAAACACAAGAATAAATCAGATAACATGGGAACCTAACTTACCTCATCCTCTGTTTCCTCCAGCAACCTGTACCAATGAGCAAATTATGTTAAATGTAAATCAATAGAAGCAGTGAAGGAATGCAAAGTGATTGCTCAGTCCATCCAAACATAGGGTAATTTTAAAATTGTATGTGATGGCACAGTCATTATAGTGCATGCAATATGAACTGGAGGAGCAAACCAAACCACAAGAACTGCCTTAAGCCCTCGAGTAGATGCAAATAGAAAGCAGCATTTGGAATATAGTATGAGCTTATTGAAAATGCAGAGATGACAACTATACTAATTACTGAATATAATGACAGGAACTTAAGTAAACTACATGAAGCAGTGACAGTTTGGTTGTATAAAAGTGCAGTCCAAATTAATATTGATACATCAACCCAGACGTAAGATATAATACAAAGAGAATATGGGGCAATATATTACAATGTGTGCAAATAAATACAGCATTCAATATCATGCCAGCACTACAGGGCATGGTAAAACAAGGATCCTCTGAATGCATAATTGAATTATCACATTACCCAATGCATAATGGTTGGTACATGTAAGATGATAAATGGTATCAGGCACTATAAAAGATATTCAAAATTTGTGAAACACTGACAAGGCTTAAAATAATATGCATATGGTCCCCTCTGATACAATACAAACTTGTCATTCAACCTATTCACACGGTCATAGAAAGCAAATATTCATTTCAAGAGGATAACGTGTGATACAATTACAGATTGCCTTAAGCACTCTACCTTCCATACCTAACCACTATCATTAGCTTGAGACAAACTAGGGTGATTCTAAGATATTATAAAGAAAACAGCCAAATGGAAACTTGGGTGATTCAAAGACAAGACAGGGGAAGAAATGGAAAGGAAGGAGAGAAGGGAGGGTGGGTCACTTTTGGTGTTGTGGTTGGGGGTTTAAAAAGGAAAATAGAAAATTCGATGTGCCTACTAATAGAGGTGAGTTGTGAATCTCAGTCATATAAACTATTAATTAGAGATAATACTCTAGCAACATGATGGAAGAAAGTACCATACTTTGAAATAAGAAACGTTCTTCATGAACGTGGGCTTTTAATCAACCCACACATGACATCCAGCAAACTGTAGAAGTTTCAGAAACAAGTGTACTAAAGCATGGATAAATTGTATGATGCACAATATGGGAAAGACTTAAAATTGACCCGGTAATCTGATATATAAAGCAACCAAAAAGTTTAAAAGATCCCGGGGAATCATTCAGCAAATAAAACTAGAAGGCACATCTTACCTTCCACAGAAGGATGACAAATTTTTTGAGTATGCACGTGCTTCTTGCTTATTTGACAGAAAAGGGGAAAAACATCTTTCAGAAAATATATTAAAAATGATAGTAAGTTCTTACCATAAAAGAAAATTTATATTGATTGGTATGTGTTGGTCAATGCTAAATAATCATCAGAGACTGCTTAACTTCCTCCTAGACAGAATCTCTAAGACCAGGTCTCCGACAAAAATTGTACATTTCGCAACACATTTCTCTGATAGAATTGTTTTTCCATGGAAGTGAGAAAGCACATGTAACCCATTAATCATTATCTCCAAAGCCATAATTTGGTGACTACAAACTTTCATATGACTATATTATCTAATCACCATTGTTTTAGCCAATAAAAATATCAAAAATAATTCAGACATGTACATAAAGAAATGATTAAGAATTTCACTATGATAGAAAAGGGCTGGAGCATTAGATGGATGTCTTCATTGAATTTTTAATCGCAAAGACATGTTACAGAACACCAAGAGACACTAGAATCAGACAGAGTAGAAATCTCACTTATCTCCCCCTTACCTTTCCAAATAGGGCAGAGACAAAGTGGTTCAGAGCAAGGATTTAACTATTGGTGCATAGCGGTGCATATTGTCCATACTGGATTATAATAGTACGGAATCGGAACTGGTATAGCCTCCATACCACTACCACACTGGAATGTGTAGTATCATAATTTTTACTATGCCAGAAATGGGGACAAACCAAGTGCCATGATGGCACTGCATGATACTGGTCCATGCAGCACCTGTAAGTATCAGTACAGGTAGCAATACCAGTATCTCTAAACATTGGTTTAGAGATATAAAGTACTACACATAACATCACTCCAACAGTTTGTCTGCTCCTGCATTTAATATTTGTTTTAGTGAGTTCCAGAACAGCGAAACAGCCATCGGTTCAGGGAATGGCTCCAGATTCATAATATAATATTCAGTAGTAACTAAGAAAAATAGAAATGAATCGAACACTAATATTTGTGTACATTGATATGTTTCATCGTAAATATGGATTTAAGAAAAATTATTTTCTCTTTCAGTTGCATTTCATTTCTGTCTTATTCAATGCTCATATCACAAGGTGTAAATATTTTGTAAACAATTTATGTTGAGATGAACATGTTGAATACATATTTCCTCCTGTCAGAAGCTCCCAAATGTTTTGATACGCTTCCTTTGCTTGATTGAGTGATGATATCCTTACTTATTTCTAAAAAATTTGGCAGTATAATTCCAAGTTGCAAGCACTACCATAATGACTGTCTTCCAGTTTGAGGAATGCATTTAAAAAGGCTAGATGGATAACATGCTGCTACCGCGCAGACGATGGTGCAGCACTGTTCACCTCTTAAGAAGTATCCACACAGCTAGGAAGTACAATGATTCAGAAGTACAATAGTCTATGAACACTCTGTACCCTTTCTTTTTTTTTTTTTTGAAGAATAACTCTATGTACTACTTAGGTAAAGAATTTGCCAAATCTGGAGCGAGAATTAAATTATTAATTGTACTCCTGAAAACAATTTACCTACTTCTCTTTTCAAAAGTATCTGCATCTGGGTACAAAGTGCACATATTTCTAAATAGACATGGCCAGAAAATTGCATGAGTGAGAAAGATCAATGGATAAAAGATGGCCGTGGAGTCTTTACAAGTCTCACCAGTTTTAAGGTCATCCCAATCTCCTACTTTGACCCACCCTTTTTTGCCTAAATCTAACTGCAAAAAAGTATCACATATTAGCAAGTAACAGAGTTTTCTTAGTTGTTGCTTAAGCACTGGTTTCTAAGCAATGCAATGCACAGCCACATATGTTTACATTTATGCATCCACAGCCACATGCAATGCACATAAAAGCACACAAATGCATGCATGTCAGCATGCCCATGCCTATTTGCTTATGCAAGTACACACATAAATGTAAACATATATGCATTTGAATAATACAAGTAGAAAGTAAGTGGACAATTTTAGAGACAGAAAAACTTTGCAAATGGATCTGCCTAGATGTAAAAGCATACCTTCATAAGAGTGTAGTCTTGCATTTTTTCACAGAGTCCATCCAGAAGTTCAACAACTCTTAGCTCACTGACTCTATTCAAAAGAAGAACTAAGAATTTGGTATCAGCTAAGCACCAACAGAAGAAAAAGGAATGTGTAGCAACAGAACGTATCAATGAGCCTGATATGACAGGAATATTTATTGTCAAGGTAATCAATTTCATAACAAATCAATGAATGCGAGCAAAGAAGTTCTGGAATATCTATATACCACACGTAGGTCATGCATGAAAAGAAAAAATTGAATTAAAGAAGGGCATATTAATTTGAGCTGAAAATACTAAAATTCAAATTAATTATTCATAGGACCAGAATATCTCCTTCAATCTTTATCTGAAATTTCTTAAAAATCACAAATAAAAATTACCAGTTGTGGTTAGTCAAGATGTGAAACTGAATATCTCTTCCACCCGGTTAAATATATTGTTCACAAAAAAAAAAAAAAAAATAGAAGAACACAGTAGTCCCAAAAAAAAAAATGAAGAAGAAACTTCTCAGACAACACCTTCGATGATTTGACGACAGTGAAATCAGAGGTAATGTTAACTCAATGAATTGTCACATTGAGCTCATTAACACAATGATAACCTAGAAAAGTCGCATACTTCTGACATCCAAAAACTAATAAAGAAGCTAGATATCTTGACAGCTTTTCCTACCTTGTATATGTAAACAAAGAAGGTTATAAGTTAGTAGATACATAGGTTAGCTTCCCAGATGAACATGCACATAAAGGCACTGATAAAAGATAAAGCATTAAATTGCATTAACTCCAGTGCTATGAGGTTCACTGTTAAGCTTTACAATGTTCTAAAATCCAGTGCACAAGGCTGCAGATGTGGCTGCACAAGTGTATGCCATTCCCTGACTGCACACCATTGCCTATATACAATCATATCACATATGGACCAAAAAGGCAGGCAATTTAGTACTATGCAGCCACGTGGGTGGCTTAAGTAGTATTATGTGGCTGCATAAGGAGCCAAATATGTGGCCTATTCTTAAATGGCCTGTGCGAATAAAGCACTTTCAAACAAATGTTCAGCCGACTGTAGGTTTCAATTATGTCAAACTATCACCAGGTCTTAAGTATTAAACAATAAGCACTAAGTGTTAGTTGTTAATGTTATTAATATTGATATTAATTATCCAAAAAATATCACTATCATTATTGTTAATTTCATTGCTTTTAATATAAGTTCTTTCTTTTTATATAGTGAAAAAACAAACCCCTATGTGCTCGCATATGCATCCTGACTGCTGAAATATCCCTGCTGCTTTTTAAACACTGAAGCTTTAAGAGAAGAAATGGTACAACTGATAGAGGCTCAATTTCAAAATGAGACAGGTGAGTTGAGACTGGCCCTAATTGATGATTTGGGCCACTAAAAGAAAGAAATCAAAGATAATTGTGGAATAAAAGCAATACAATGAGTTTTTTCATGCTACTCTCCACTTAAATCATATGTAGACAAATGTACGTTGAAGGCATATCATATAACTAATGATAGCAGCGTCAGAACTAAATGTTGGTTGGTGTGAAAAATTTTTGGTAGCAAAACTCAATTCATGTGGGTAATTGGCTAGATCATTAGTTCTCTGTGTTGCTGCATTATGTGTTTGGTACTTGCAATCCTACATTTTCTTTCCAGTCTTCCTCTTCTCAGTGGCTTGTTTTGCAAGTTCAGGTTTATGTTGCCCTCAGCATTAAAGTCCTATTCTCTAAAACTCTTTTTAAAATATAATAGCGATTACTGATATGAATTTGAACTTCAAGGTCATCTATAGTATGATCAGCAGAAATAAGTCTAATGCCTTGAATACCAAATACATGTGCAAATAAAGTAGAGACATTATTAATAAAATTGGGTAACTGAATCTAGGCAGTGTCATTTTCATCAGGTTAGACGAGAACAACATGGTGCAGATAGCGATACAAATCACGTTAGTAGTATGTTGGACTCAATGAAGTTAAGGCAACCCAAATCATTTATGTCCACATTCTCATCAATGTACAATCCGGTATGATAAGATAAGAAGGCTACATGCTGATTGAAAATGAAATGAAAGTCTCACTATTCAGAGTGATACCTATAATCAATGATTTTCCCCTCACGTTGACCTCTAGAATCCAAACGGTGACGCATGTCCAAATGGTTTCTTGGTTTCTCCTGGAGCAAGCATAAACCACAGAGTTATTGACTGAAACTGTATTATCAATCAATCAGTATGATGAAACCATCAATAACATGCACAAAACAGCGAAAGGATAATATGAAGAAAATAGGATGAAATGTTATGACTTACAGGCAGTTGGAAAGGGTCAGAATGGTAATGGGAACTTGCATAGGAAAAAAAAGGAAACACCATATTTGTTATGTATATCAAGCATCATAGCATAACCATCAAGACAACCCATTCATTTGGGTCCAAGTTGCTTGTGTGTTATCTAAAGAGATAATTTATAGAGGTAATCAAGAGCAATCCATGGATAGTAATGCTTGCCTTCATGCACACAGGGATGGTAAGAACATGTGAGACTTGCATGTAATATGGGATTGGATGCATTATTCAAGGAAAGGGTTCAAGTGGGACTGAACAGAGAAGCATTGCTAATGATATTTCTATATGTTATAATGTGATTTTCAATTATTTCACATTTATATATCATGGTCTGTCCAGACAAGCAAAAATATAATTCTTTAGGACTCACCAATGCACTGCAGCAGATGAACAAAATAAAAAGTTGCCAGTAGGACAAAAAAATTTTTTTACTTTTAATTGTTAGAATAATTTGACAGTCATAAGCAACTAACTGGCATTTTTTCCTGTGAAAATGCCACCCGTAACCATCTGCATACCATTTCAATGCCAACTTAATTGAGCAAGTCTAAACCAATCCACTAAATACTTCTAAAGCAAAATTTAAGATCATTTAGGTAAAGATAATAAAAACAGTTGGCCAGCATACAATTTAGTAACAAATAATTAGATATGAACAATGTATAAGCCTGACGGTATGAAATTCAAAAGCTATATTTTGAGTGATACAGAGCAACATGACAGGCAAGGCAATGTTCGGCAATCACATAAGTTCCTGATATAAATTATGCAAAATTTATTTAGTTCAAAAAGTGGATATAAGAAACTTACTTTTGAAAGTCCAATTTCTAGCTCACCCTGCAAATAATTCAGCATAATAGTCAGATTCCAACAACATCTATGCAGAAAGGAACTAGGTTCATTTCATGAATACATCATATACCAACTGATTTGAAAAATACATATGGTTATACGTGGAAACAATACTAGGCTGAAGATCTAGCATGGCCGGATTAGTTGTTAAGGTATCAGCACAACCAGTTAAATTTGATTATTAAAAACATTAACATAAAGATCCAAACTAATAATAGCTATTCAAATGGATGTCAGTAGATTGATGTATCAATTAAAGATCCAAGTTTGGCTTCCATTTCTACATCAATATGTCATCTTTCTCAGTTTCTTAGCTTTTATGCAACAAGAACATCAGTAGACTAAATTCTCGTTGTCAGAAACCGTTTTTAAATTTGCTTAACAAGAACTCTTCAGGAAACCAACGGACAAGCTTTTAACAGGCAGCTCCATATCCAAACCAAACCTTTCCCACTTTCCCACCACCCTACATTCAATGGAGTGTTTGTTTTCGTGGCTATGAACAAGAAAACACCAATGCCGTCAAAGATTCTACCAGAGACAAAAACACCTCTCAGGAAACTTAAGACCGATTCATCTACAACAAAGGAAAGCAGAGAGGAAAAACTAGGGTTTTAAGCGGATCAGGGAAAGGGAGTTACCGCGACTGCGTTGCAAGCCCCGCACTCTAGAAATAGGGTTGCGAGAGCCCAAATCGCGAGGGATTTGGGGATTTCTTGCCCTATCTTCTTCCTTCCCTCCATCTCGCCGGCTCCCTCCGCCACAGCTCAAACTCCCGCCGTCGGGTATCATGATGCAACGGGAACCACGGCTGGGCCTCTCTGCAAGCGTGGAGAGGGAGCACGCTTGACTACTCCCTGCCTGACGTGGCGGGAGGAGATTGGTGAGGTGCATCTGGTTCGACCATTTATCGGACGCCACGTCATTAACAGGTCAGAATATGACGTGGTGGCAGGTATGCGGGGCGATACAGCAGGAGAATGAACCCGGGAAAATAAATGTACTTTTTGGCCCGAATAGGCCGAGATCAAAGCCGACCAAAGGCCCCAGGATATTATATTTAGGAAAAAAAAAGTCCTGTGCACTGGAACTCCATCTGGTCTATAAGCCGACCAAATAGACTTGTAAAAACTACGTTAACAGTTGGTGAAGAGTGTGAGTTAAATGCAGTGCTTTTCCCTACCCAGATGGGCGTCAGCATCCGCAAAACCGAAACCATCTGTGAGACAGTTGGTTTTTATGTTTGGATTAGTTCAATTATCAATGTTTTAGTCATTATTTGGGCAGTATAAGTTTTTGGAATTAATAACTGCAGATATATAATTTAACTCTGATGCCAATTGGTATGATATTTTCGTAATGTAAAAGTTTGATTCATGAGTTGTTGGGATATATTTGAGGTGCTGATTATTGTTTTTTTGGTAAAGATTTTTTTTTTTTTTTTTAGGTTGAAAGGAGGCTGAGAGAATCAGCTACCAGTGTTTATTGGTAAAGTTTGTGATCTATATTATTGGAAAATAAAGTTTGCACAGGAGAAGAGAAGTGTGTTCCATAGACAACAATTCAAAAATGGGCCAAAAAGAGAGGAAGAAAACATCCTTACACAAGCAAGCAAACAAAGAATAAGCCTGTATCACCAAAAAATTTAATAAAGCAATCCTGTGAGCTAATACAAAGCAATGTGAATCCATATACCAAACGGCCAACAGCAAAGCTCTGAAAATATTGCTCCTCAAATATGCGAAGCCTTCTGGAGATATCTGTGTGCAATCAGGAAGACTCCTCTGACAGGGAGAACACACCAGCAGAAAAAGACCCATGATAGCTGCAAGCAAGTGGATGAAGGCAACTTTACCATGGGACCAGAAAAATGTCTCCGCCACATTTCAGCATTAGGATGCCAGTTGATGGAGTCAGGCAAATGAAGAAGTAGCTGCACAAGTCTGGCCGAAGGTTTAATATCACAGAAATCCTAGATAAAATGTACCATAGGTGTTGATTATTGTTAATATATATTCATTACGCATCTTCTTTTTTGAATTACTTGAAGACTTTGGGATTATAAAGTTTGGACCATGCAACCTTCCTCTAGCTGTCCATTATATGCAAATCATGAGGAATCAGTTGATTATCTAATGGTTTTATGTGATTATTCCAATGTAATTTAGCAGCGTATTGCAAATAAACTTCAGATATGGATAACTTTCACTTCCGTTCCCCAATTATGAGATCATGATAAATGAATAATCTCCAACAGCATCGATCCTCAAATTTGGGACTTGATAGTCGCATCTGTTTGTTGGATTCTATGGAAGAAGAGAAACATAAGAATATTCATCTTTGAAGCTTTCCTCCCCAGTGCCACCTACTCCTTTCTACTCACCATGCTTGCTGAACTGACCTCATGCTGTGATTGAAGTCTGGAATTGACAAAGCCCTTAGGCTCTCAAATGGGGCACGAATGAATAAGTTGGCAGTCACTATAGAAGTTAAGAGAGGAATGGAAACACAGTACTCGTGACTCCTCATTACATGATCATTTCCCATATTACAGGTCACTTATTCAGATGTTTGCATGGGATTTTAGTCATGATCCCAAATATTTGCAATAAGTGTCTTGTAATCCTATACAGTGTAACACTGCATATACCATCCTTCTTTTAATGAATCGAATGGATCTCCCTCCCTTTTTCTATCAAAAAAAAAAAAGTTTGGACTATGCAAGATTCTCTTGTTCTTAGGACTTTGTCTTAGGTGATTTCTAGTGTTTTATTCAAAAAAATCCATGATGAATTGATCGGGAATCCTCCTGCCTGTTCGCATATCCATGGATGATGGATCTTTTGGAGGAGTCGTGCTGTTGATTCAGTTTTCTTGCTAAGGTTTTTGATCCTGGTACTTTTGTGAGCTTTTGTTTGACGCCATGAATAAAGTTCTACGTGCAAAAAATGCTTGTCGTTGATATCACTGCCCAACTTTTTACGAGTTTCACTAAATTATAAGTGAAAAAATTGGTTTATCAGTGATCAACCAAGTTAAAAGACTCAATGATATGACATCTCCCATTGTGGTTGCACATGTTCTACAGAGACCATATATTGTGGCTTACTCCCTGCATCGGCTATCCATAAGAATATTAATTAGGGTTAATGCTATGAAGTCCGGCCTAATTGGGCATCTTTTAGATTAAAGTCGGCAAACTTTACCGACTTCAATTTAAAAATTCAAAAAAAAATCAAAATAGGGAAGCATGATCCACTACCTAATCCTTTGACATGGAAAGTGATAAAACTAGATGAATGGCCGAAGAGGGCATGACAAACCGATATGCAAAGCTGTTGGCCATTAGAGATGGTTGCACCTAGCAAATGGCTGGCCTTATCTATTGTTAGGTGGAGTTTATTCCTTCAAACTTTATTCTATTTAAACCTCCTTTTTCTGTGACCAAATCATTACTGGGCTGTCACGTCCCAAATCCGGGACATAACACGGCCATGCTACCGAAGGATGGAGCCCACGATAACACGAAGCCAATCCATCATAATCATCTAATATCCGTTAAATAAAAAGATTCAATTCTATTATTCATCAAATAATCAAACCAATATTGGTTCAGAGCATCTAAATCCAAAAACAAGTACTAACCTGAATCTCAACATTCATAAATAACTACAAATCCATGATTATAAAATAAATTAACCTTCTGCTGTCAAATTTTCAAGCTTGCTATGCCGATCTTCAAGCTTGAATTTCTTTTGCCGATCCTAACCTTATTTCTCTGTTCAAACAAAAAGAAAACAAAAAGAATATGAGCTACACTAGCCCAGTAAGTAGAACTTGCGCTTCCTTATCGAATCAAACATAAGTTTTTCATGATAATGCAATATTTAGAAAATAGCAGGTGATACAAAATAAAGCATTTCATAGAGCATATAACAAAACAAGTTATAAATTCATCATTCATGTATAAATCATGTATATTTCATAATCATGAATCGTAAATCATTTTCATCATGTATTCATGTGATGTTTCAAAACATTGCTCACAGATATTCGTGCTAAGGTCACTATTATACCCGTGACAGGGCCATGTTTCTTAATCGACAGAGTTCTTAATTCATGTGCCAACTTTATACCCGCTGGCAGGGCCATGTTTCGTGTGGATGCTAGCTTTGAATGTCGACCTTTCCGAAGGAATTCATTCATAGCCATCTGAGAGCCTTTGAAATCATTATATCTTTTTCTTAAAGTATACATATACATAGATGGAAAAACAATAAAATTCATGCTTCATAATCATGCTATTTTCATAAGACATATTCATGAAATCAATGCTCATAATAAAACATATTTTTTCATATCACATATGCCGATCCTTATTTTATGAAAAAATTTGATTTCATCAATAGCAATTCTTTACATAAAAAATATGATCATTTAAAAATAAATAAGGAGCATAAGATCCACTTATCTCGTTCATCTTAGATCTTCAGACATCGTTAGAAGAATCCGCTAATCCTATTTAAAATATCAAATCATCATCAATTTCTATTCTATAAATATAATAAGATTAAGTCATAAGGAAAGAGAACTGTCGACCGGATGTGTCGGACCATCCAGATACCAGGGCAATTCAGGATCTCTGATCTGAGGGTCAGATTCAAATATCTTGATCAAGAAATCATGAAACACAGATCGAATTAAGATCAAGATCAATCAATAGGGTTCTTTAATAATAAATTTGAAAGATCCTTGATATGATCAAATGAGGTTGACATACAGCACGGATATCAAAGCAATTTTGAATCATCTTGTTAGAGTCAATATGAACCCCTAAAAGATGAAGGCATGACTCGATACAGGATTCATAGACCTTCTTAAAGAGAAAGTCGATCATGAGAGAGAAAGTAGAGAGAGAAAGTGGAGAGAGAATCTTCGTATCCTTCAAAAGTGGCAATCACGATTAAGATCATCAGAGGTTATATCAGGGTGACTTAATATGGATTAACCATGATCGATGTTATCAATTTCGAAGAAAGATCGGATCGAGATCCGATCTACTGCACGAATTTCGGAGCAGTCTCAGATCATCATATTTTCATCTCAAGTTTATCCTAGGGTCTGTGATGCAATCAGAGAGAGAGAATGATCCTAGAGAGACAAAATTCATAATGAGAGAGAAAGATCTAGAGAGAGAAAATAGAGAGAGAATCTAGAGAGAGAAAATATAGAGAGAAGGTAGAGAGAGAAAGTCCAATTCTAGAGAGAGAAAGACTTAAGAGAGAGATGAGAAAAATTTTCTCTCACATGTATTTTTTATTATTATATTTTTTTTTTTTTCTTTTTCTTTTTAGAGAGAGAAAATAGAGAGAGAGAAAGAGAGAGAAAGAGGGAGAAAGAGGGGAGAGAGGGAATTTTTTTCTTTTCTTATTATTATTATTTATTATTATTATTATTATTATTATTATTATTATTTCTATTTTATTATTTTTCTATTTTGCATTTTCTTTTCTTTTATTTTTCTTTTTCCTTTTTCTTTTCTTTTTCCTTTTTCTTTTCTTTTTCTTTTCTTTTTTCTTTTTCCTTCTTCCCGGGCTTCCATTGGGCCGAAACAGGGGACCTAGAGGTCCCCGTGCCTTGACCGGCCAATCACGGCCATTCCCCCTCCGACGATGGCCGGCGGCAAGGGCGGCCTTTCCCCGAGTTCGGAGGGTCCGTACCGGCGGTCGGTGGTGACCGTCGGTGCCGAAAAATTGGAGAAAAGAAGAGGCCGGACAGGGGGTTCTCTTTTTCAACAAAATCCGGCGACATCCGTCGCCGGCAATCGTGCCCACAGGCACGGGAAAGAAGGGAGAGAAGAGGGGAAGAGGAAGGAGGTCTTACTACAACCTCCGATGACCCCCACCGGCGTGAAATCACGGCGAGCACAGGTCGAAGCACCGCGGCTTCAAACAGGAAAATCGGAGAAAAACTCCGGCGATCGTCGGTGGCTGATGGATCTACACTTAGAGGAAAGGAGGGGGGTTCTTATAGAGCTCGTCCTAGGGTCTTTTAATGGCCCTAGGACTCCGATTCTTGATCGGAATCGGGGAAGAGGAAGACTCCGATCGGGAGTCTTCCTCCCTGTTCTGTTTTTTTTTTTTACTGGGCTTTGTGGGCTTTTTGGCCCATCAGATCGGATTATCACATTCTACCCCCCTTAAAAAAAAATTTCATCCTCAAAATTTAATATACCTTCAATTTTCACATAAGTGTGGATATCTCGTCTTCATATCGTCTTCAAGCTCCCAAGTGGCCTCTCTCTCTTCATGATTACTCCAATGAATCTTTACGTATGGAATGATACGCCGTCTTAGAACTTGCTCTTTTCGATCAATAATTCGAAAGAAAAATTCTTCATAGGTTAGATCTTCATGAACTTGCAATGGCTCATACTTTATCACACTGTTTGGATCAGGTACCAACTTTCTCAGTAGTGAAACATGAAAGACATTGTGCACTTTAGATAAATCTGGTGGTAAGGCTAGTTCGTAAGCAACATCTCCTACTCGATTTAAAATTTCAAAAGGTCCAATATATCGCGGACTCAGCTTGCCATGTCTCCCAAACCTCATGACACCCTTAGTAGGTGATACTTTTAGAAAAACATGATCACTGAAGTGAAATTCTAATTCTCTTCTTTTTCTATTTGCCCAACTCTTTTGTCTATCCTGTGCTGCTTTGAGTCTTTCTTTGATCAGATAGATTTTCTCTCTAGCATCTATCTATTATCAGTAAAATCCTTCCTTATTTACAACTAACGTATTTCATAATATCTTTTGATTTAAATGATTAATATTTCTAATCAATTCAGACCATCACGCTTTTGCTGCGCACTCTGATCTCAACTTACCAAATTATCTAAGTCTATCAAAAATATCTTTGTATGTTAAATCAATCAAAGATAGATCCAACTTTCAGATTTCATATACAATTTAGGATAAAATTTAAGGTTTCCTTGTCATTACTATCTCTTAGGCATAACACATCAAAATTAAATCTTCATCCACCTTCTATGTTTAAACTTATTACATAAGCTTCATCACTCCTCAAGAATCCAATATGTCTAGAATTAATTTGAGTTAACCTTCGATTTATCTTACAATCATTTAGACAACTTCCAAACCAACCTTTCTTTGCAAAGAAATTAACATCAAAATCAGCAAAATTATCATATCTTTTATCCATATAGGTTTAGCATTTCAATATCATCAAATATACCTATCATAATATATCAATGCCTCCCACTTCATTCTAGGGTCAGCACTTCTCGTACTTAGGTCAACCTTGCTAATTGAAATCTATGATATAACTCGTCAATTCTATTATAGACATCATATACCACTTATACATAAATTTCATCATAATACTTATTGATTCGAAATCAAATTATTGAATCATTTCTTTTATATCTATCATGTTTCTCATGATCTTAGCTTCAAGTTCACATATCACTAAAGTCACAATCCCGAATAATGATAACCTTAAGCTCAAATACCACTTAAGTCATATTCTCTAGTGATCATAATCTAAACTTTATATCATTCTATCACGTCCTTAATGATCATAATCTTAAGCTCTGATATTATCCATTATACTCCACTCGGTCACATCCTATTGATCATACATAAAGTTTTGATATCACTTTATAATCTCAATGATCTTAAACCTAAGCTCTGATATTATTCTATAATATCCTAATCATTTATATTATTTATATCATAATCCCCAATGATTATAACCTAAGCTCTGAGTCCATAAAATATCACGCCCCAAATCCAGGACATAACACGGCCATGCTATCGAGGGATGGAGCCCACGATAACACGAAGCCAATCCATCATAATCATCTAATATCCGTCAAATAAAAAGATTCAATTCTATTATTCATCAAATAATCGAACCAATATTGGTTTAGAGTATCTGAATCCAAAAATAAGTACTAACCTGAATCTCAACATTCATAAATAACTATAAATCCATGATTATAAAATAAATTAAACTTCTGCTGTCAAATTTTCAAGCTTGCTATGCCGATCTTCAAGCTTGGATTCCTTTTACCGATCCTAACCTTATTTCTCTGTTCAAACAAAAAGAAAACAAAAAGAATATGAGCTACACTAGCCCAATAAGTAGAACTTGCACTTCCTTATCAGATCAAAAATAAGTTTTTCATGATAATGCAATATTTAGAAAATAGCAGGTGATACAAAATAAAACATTTCATAGAGCATATAACAAAATAAGTTATAAATTCATCATGCATGTATAAATCATGTATATTTCATAATCATAAATCGTAAATCATTTTCATCATGTATTCATGTCATATTTCAAAACATTGCTCACAAATATTCGTGCTAAGGTCACTATTATACCCGTGACAGGACCATGTTTCTTAATCGACAGAGTTCTTAATTCATGTGCCAACTTTATACCCGCTGGCAGGGCCATGTTTCGTGTGGATGCTAGCTCCGGATGTCGACCTTCCCAAAGTAATTCATTCATAGCCATCTGAGAGCCTTTGAAATCATTATATCTTTTTCTTAAAGTATACATATACATAGATGGAAAAACAATAAAATTCATACTTTATAATCATACTATTTTCATAAGACATATTCATGAAATCAATGTTCATAATAAAACATATTTTTTTATATCACATATGCCGATCCTTATTTTATGAAAAATTTTGATTTCATCAATAGCAATTCTTTACATAAAAAATATGATCATTTAAAAATAAATAAGGAGCATAAGATCCACTTACCTCGTTCATCTTAGATCTTCAGACTTCGTTAGAAGAATCCGCTAATCCTATTTAAAATATCAAATCATCATCAATTTCTATTCCATAAATATAATAAGATTAAGTCATAAGGAAAGAGAACTATTGACCGGATGTGTCAGACCATCCAGATACCAGGACAATTCAGGATCTCTGATCTGAGGATCAGATTCAAGTGTCTTGATCAAGAAATCATGAAACACAGATCGAATTAAGATCAAGATCAATCAATAGGGTTCTTTAATAATAAATTTGAAAGATCCTTGATATGATCAAATGAGGTTGACATACAGCACGGATATCAAAGTAATTTTGAATCATCTTGTTAGAGTCAATATGAACCCCTAAAAAATGAAGGCATGACTCGATACAGGATTCATAGACCTTCTTAAAGAGAAAGTCGATCATGAGAGAGAAAGTAGAGAGAGAAAGTAGAGAGAGAATCTTCATATCCTTCAAAAGTGGCAATCACGATTAAGATCATCAGAGGTTATATCAGGGTGACTTAATATGGATTAACCATGATCGATGTTATCAATTTCGAAGAAAGATCGGATCGAGATCCGATCTACTGCACGAATTTCAGAGCAGTCTCAGATGATCATATTTTCATCTCAAGTTTATCCTAGGGTCTGTGATGCAATCAGAGAGAGAGAGAATGATCCTAGAGAGACAAAATCCATAATGAGAGAGAAAGGTCTAGAGAGAGAAAATAGAGAGAGAATCTAGAGAGAGAAAATATAGAGAGAAGGTAGAGAGAGAAAGTCCAATTATGAGAGAGAAAGACTTAAGAGAGAGATAAGAAAACTTTCTCTCACATATATTTTTTATTATTATATTTTTCTTTTCTTTTTTTCTTTTTCTTTTTCTTTTTCTTTTTAGAGAGAGACAATAGAGAGACAAGAGAGAGAAAGAGGGAGAAGAGGGGAGAAAGGGAATTTTTCTCTTTTCTTAATATTATTATTATTTATTATTATTATTATTATTATTATTATTTTATTTTTTTATTTTTTTATTTTGCATTTTCTTTTCTTTTCTTTTTCTTTTTCCTTTTTCTTTTCTTTTTCCTTTTCTTTTCTTTTTCTTTTCTTTTTTCTTTTTCCTTCTTCCTGAGCTTCCATTGGGCCGAAACAGGGGACCTAGAGGTCCCCGAGCCTTGACCAGCCAATCACGGCCATTCCCCTCCGGCGATGGCCGGCGGTAAGGGCGGCCTTCCCCGAGTTCGGAGGGCCCGTACCGGCGATCGGTGGTGACAGTTGGTGCCGAAAATCGGAGAAAAGAAGAGGCCCGACAGGGGGTTCTCTTTTCCAACAAAATCCGGCGACATCCGTCGCCGGCAATCGTGCCCACAGGCACGGGAAAGAAGGAAGAGAAGAGGGGAAGAGGAAGGAGGTCTTACCACAACCTCCGATGACCCCCACCGGTGTGAAATCGCGGCGAGCACAGGTCGAAGCGCTGCGGCTTCAAACAGAAAAATCGGAGAAAAACTCCGGCGATCGTCGGTGGCTGATGGATCTACACTTAGAGGAGAGGAGGGGGTTCTTATAGAGCTCGTCCTAGGGTCTTTTAATAGCCCTAGGACTCCGATTCTTGATCGGAATCGGGGAAGAGGAAGACTCCGATCGGGAGTCTTCCTCCCTATTCTATTTTTTTTACTGGGCTTTGTGGGCTTTTTGGCCCATCATGCTGGATTATCACATTCTACCCCCCTTAAAAAAAAATTTCGTCCTCGAAATTTAACATACCTTCAATTTTCACATAAGTGTGGATATCTCGTCTTCATATCGTCTTCAAACTCCCAAGTGGCCTCCCTCTCTTCATGATTACTCCAATGAATCTTTACGTATGGAATGATACGCCGTCTTAGAACTTGCTCTTTTCGATCAATAATTCGGAGGGGAAATTCTTCATAGGTTAGATCTTCATGAACTTGCAATGGCTCATACTTTATCACACTGTTTGGATCAGGTTCCAACTTTCTCAGTAGTGAAACATGAAAGACATTGTGCACTTTGGATAAATCTGGTGGTAAGGCTAGTTCGTAAGCAACATCTTCTACTCGATTTAAAATTTCAAAAGGTCCAATATATCGCGGACTCAGCTTGCCATGTCTCCCAAACCTCATGACACCCTTAATAGGTGATACTTTTAGAAAAACATGATCACTGAAGTGAAATTCTAATTCTCTTCTTTTTCTATCTGCCCAACTCTTCTGTCTATCCTGTGCTGCTTTGAGTCTTTCCTTGATCAGATAGATTTTCTCTTTAGCATCCATCTATTATCAGTAAATCCTTCCTTATTTACAACTAACGTATTTCATAATATCTTTTGATTTAAAAGATTAATATTTCTAATCAATTCAGACCATCACGCTTTTGCTGCGCACTCTGATCTCAACTTACCAAATTATCTAAGTCTATCAAAAATATTTTTGTATGTTAAATCAATCAAGGATAGATCCAACTTTCAGATTTCATATACAATTTAGGATAAATTTAAGGTTTCCTTGTCATTACTATCTCTTAGGCATAGCACATCAAAATTAAATCTTCATCCACCTTCTATGTTTAACTTATTACATAAGCTTCATCTTTCCTCAAGAATCTAATATGTCTAGAATTAATTTGAGTTAACCTTCAATTTACCTTACAATCATTTAGACAACTTCCAAACCAACCTTTCTTTGCAAAGAAATTAACATCAAAATCAGCAAAATTATCATATCCTTTATCCATATAGGTTTAGCATTTCAATATCATCAAATATACCTATCATAATATATCAATGCCTCCCACTTCATTCTAGGGTCAGCACTTCTCGTACTTAGGTCAACCTTGCTAATTGAAATCTATGATATAACTCGTCAATTCTATTATAGACATCATATACCATTTATGCATAAATTTCATCATAATACCTATTGATTTGAAATTAATTATTGATTCATTTCTTTTATATCTATCATGTTCCTCATGATCTTAGCCTCAAGTT